>NW_027421976.1:300000-436511 GCF_037893015.1 Macrotis lagotis
TGACCGTGCCTTCCCCTGCGTTACCCTTTCCTTGCATTGCCGTGCATTGCCTAGCCCTGCGTTGTCGTGCCTTAGCCTTGTTTCCCCTTGCCGTGTCTTCCTTCCGTTACCCTTGCCTTCCCTCGCTTTCCCTTGCCTTCCTTGCATTCCGTTACTCTTTTCTTGCCTTCCGTGCATTACCTAGCCTTGCGTTGTCGTGCCTTAGCCTTGCCTCGCCTGACCGTGCCTTGCCTTGCGTTACCCTTTCCTTGCCTTGCCGTTCATTGCCTAGCGTTCGGTGTCGTGCCTTAGACATGTTCCCCCTTGCCGTGCCGTTCCTTCCGTTACCCTTGCCTTTCCTTGCTTTTCCTTGCCTTCCTTACCTTCCGTTACTCTTTGCTTGCCTTCCCTGAATTTCCTAGCCTTGCGTTGTCGTGCCTTAGCCTTGCCTCGCCTGACCGTGCTTTCCCATGCGTTACCCTTTCCGTGCCTTGCCGTGAATTGCCTAGCGTGCGTTGTCGTGCCTTAGCCTTGTTACCCCTTGCCGTGCCGTTCCTTCCGATACCCTTGCCTTCCCTTGCTTTCCCTTGCCTTCCTTGCGTTCCGTTACTCTTTGCTTGCTTTCCGTGCATTGCCTAGCCTTGCGTTGTCATGCTTTAGGCTTGCCTCGCCTGACCGTGCTTTCCCATGCGTTACCCTTTCCTTGCCTTGCCGTGCATTGCCTAGCGTGCGTTGTCGTGCCTTAGCCTTGTTTCCCCTTGCCGTGCCGTTCCTTCCGTTACACTTGCCTTTCTTTGCTTTCCCTTGCCTTCCTTACCTTCCGTTACTCTTTGCTTCCCTTCCGTGCATTGCCTAGCCTTGCGTTGTCGTGCCTTAGCCTTATCTCGCCTGACCGTGCCTTCCTTTGCTTTAAGCTTTCCTTGCATTGTCGTGCATTGCCTAGCCTTGCGTTGTCGTGCATTAGCCTTGCCTAGCCTCACCGTGCCTTGCCTTGCGTTACCCTTTCCTTGCCTTGCCCTGCATTGCCTAACCGTGCGTTGTCGTGCCTTAGCCTTGATTCCCCTTGCCGTGGCGTGCCTTTTGTTACACTTGCCTTGCCTGGCTTTGCCTTGCCTTCCTTTCCTTCCGTTACTCTTTCCTTGCCTTGCCGTGCATTGCCTAGCCTTGCATTGTCGTGCCTTATCCTTGCCTCACCTGACCGTGCCTTCCCCTGCGTTACCCTTTCCTTGCCTTGCCGTGCATTGCCTAGCCCTGCCTTGTCGTGCCTTAGCCTTCTTACCCCTTGCAGTGCCGTTCCTTCCGTTACCCTTGCCTTCCCTTGCTTTCCCTTGCCTTCCTTACCTTCCGTTACTCTTTGCTTGCCTTCCGTGCATTGCCTAGACTTGCGTTGTCGTGCCTTTGCCTTGCCTCGCCTGACCGTGCTTTCCCATGCGTTACTCTTTCCTTGCCTTGCCGTTCATTGCCTAGCGTTCGGTGTCGTGCCTTAGCCTTGTTTCCCCTTGCCGTGCCGTTCCTTCCGTTACCCTTGCCTTTCCTTGCTTTTCCTTGCCTTCCTTACCTTCCGTTACTCTTTGCTTGCCTTCCCTGAATTTCCTAGCCTTGCGTTGTCGTGCCTTAGCCTTGCCTCGCCTGACCGTGCTTTCCCATGCGTTACCCTTTCCTTGCCTTGCCGTGCATTGCCTAGCGTGCGTTGTCGTGCCTTAGCCTTGTTACCCCTTGCCGTGCCGTTCCTTCCGTTACCCTTGCCTTCCCTTGCTTTCCCTTGCCTTCCTTGCGTTCCGTTACTCTTTGCTTGCTTTCCGTGCATTGCCTAGGCTTGCGTTGTCATGCCTTAGGCTTGCCTCGCCTGACCGTGCTTTCCCATGCGTTACCCTTTCCTTGCCTTGCCGTGCATTGCCTACCGTGCGTTGTCGTGCCTTAGCCTTGTTTCCCCTTGCCGTGCCGTTCCTTCCGTTACACTTGCCTTTCTTTGCTTTCCCTTGCCTTCCTTACCTTCCGTTACTCTTTGCTTGCCTTCCGTGCATTGCCTAGCCTTGCGTTGTCGTGCCTTAGCCTTATCTCGCCTGACCGTGCCTTCCTTTGCTTTAAGCTTTCCTTGCATTGTCGTGCATTGCCTAGCCTTGCGTTGTCGTGCATTAGCCTTGCCTAGCCTCACCGTGCCTTGCCTTGCGTTACCCTTTCCTTGCCTTGCCGTGCATTGCCTAGCCGTGCGTTGTCGTGCCTTAGCCTTGATTCCCCTTGCCGTGGCGTGCCTTTTGTTACACTTGCCTTGCCTGGCTTTGCCTTGCCTTCCTTTCCTTCCGTTACTCTTTGCTTGCCTTGCCGTGCATTGCCTAGCCCTGCGTTGTCGTGCCTTAGCCTTGTTACCCCTTGCCGTGCCGTTCCTTCCGTTACCCTTGCCTTCCCTTGCTTTCCCTTGCCTTCCTTGCGTTCCGTTACTCTTTGCTTGCTTTCCGTGCATTGCCTAGCCTTGCGTTGTCATGCCTTAGCCTTGCCTCGCCAGACCGTGCTTTCCCATGCGTTACCCTTTCCTTGCCTTGCCGTGCATTGCCTAGCGTGCGTTGTCGTGCCTTAGCCTTGTTTCCCCGTGCCGTGCCGTTCCTTCCGTTACACTTGCTTTCCTTGCTTTACCTTGCCTTCCTTACCTTCCGTTACTCTTTCCTTGCCTTCCGTGCATTGCCTAGCCTTGCGTTGTCATGCCTTAGCCTTGCCTCGCCTGACCGTGCTTTCCCATGCGTTACACTTTCCTTGCCTTGCCGTTCATTGCCTAGCGTTCGGTGTCGTGCCTGAGACTTGTTCCCCCTTGCCGTGCCGTTCCTTCCGTTACCCTTGCCTTTCCTTGCTTTTCCTTGGCTTGCTTACCTTCCGTTACTCTTTGCTTGCCTTCCCTGAATTGCCTAGCCTTGCGTTGTCGTGCCTTTGCCTTATCTCGCCTGACCTTGACTTCCTTTGCTTTAAGCTTTCCTTGCATTGTCGTGCATTGCCTAGCCTTGCGTTTTCGTGCATTAGCCTTGTCTAGCCTCACCGTGCCTTGCCTTGCGTTACCCTTTGTTTGCCTTGCCGTGCATTGCCTCGCCGTGCGTTGTCGTGCCTTAGCCTTGTTTCCCCTTGCCGTGCAGTTCCTTCCGTTACACTTGCCTTTCTTTGCTTTCCCTTCCCTTCCTCACCTTCCGTTACACTTTGCTTGCCTTCCGTGCATTGCCTAGCCTTGGGTTGTCGTGCCTTAGCCTTGCCTCGCATGAACGTGCTTTCCCATGCGTTACCCTTTACTTGCCTTGCCGTGCATTGCCTAGCCTTACGTTGTCGTGCATTTGCCTTGCCTAGCCTCACCGTGCCTTGCCTTGCGTTACCCTTTCCTTGCCTTGCCGTGCATTGCCTAGCCTTGCATTGTCGTGCCTTATCCTTGCCTCACCTGACCCTGCCTTCCCCTGCGTTACCCTTTCCTTGCCTTGCCGTGCATTGCCTAGCCCTGGGTTGTCGTGCCTTAGCCTTCTTTCCCCTTGCCGTGCCGTTCCTTCCGTTACCCTTGCCTTCCCTTGCTTTCCCTTGCCTTCCTTGCGTTCCGTTACTCTTTGCTTGCTTTCTGTGCATTGCCTAGCCTTGCGTTGTCATGCCTTAGCCTTGCCTCGCCTGACCGTGCTTTCCCATGCGTTACCCTTTTCTTGCCTTGCCGTTCATTGCCTAGCGTTCGGTGTCGTGCCTTAGACTTGTTCCCCCTTGTCGTGCCGTTCCTTCCGTTACCCTTGCCTTTCCTTGCTTTTCCTTGCCTTCCTTACCTTCCGTTACTCTTTGCTTGCCTTCCCTGAATTTCCTAGTCTTGCGTTGTCGTGCCTTAGCCTTGCCTCGCCTGACCGTGCTTTCCCATGCGTTACCCTTTCCTTGCCTTGCCGTGCATTGCCTAGCGTGCGTTGTCGTGCCTTAGCCTTGTTTGCCCTTACCGTGCCGTTCCTTTCGTTACCCTTGCCTTCCCCTGCTTTCCCATGCATTCCTTGCCTTCCGTTACTCTTTGCTTGCCTTCCGTGCATTGCCTAGCCTTGCGTAGTCGTGCCTTAGCCTTGCCTCGCCTGACCGTGCTTTCCCATGCGTTACCCTTTCCTTGCCTTGCCGTGCATTGCCTAGCGTGCGTTGTCGTGCCTTAGCCTTGTTTGCCCTTGCCGTGCCGTTCCTTCCATTACCCTTGCCTTGCTTTCCCTTGCCTTCCTTGCCTTCCGTTACTCTTTGCTTGCCTTCCGTGCATTGCCTAGCCTTGCGTTGTCGTGTCTTAGCCTTTTTTCACCTTGCCATAGCCTTGCTTGCGTTGCCTTGCTTTGCCTTGCCTTCCTTGCCTTCCGTTACTCTTTGCTTGCCTTCCGTGCATTGCCTAGCCTTGCGTGGTCGTGCCTTAGCCTTTTTTCACCTTGCCATAGCCTTGCTTGCGTTGCCTTGCTTTGCCTTGCATTCCTTGCCTTCCGTTACTCTTTGCTTGCCTTCCGTGCATTGCCTAGCCTTGGGTTGTCGTGCATTAGCCTTGCCTCCCCAAACCGTGCCTTGCCTTGCGTTACCCTTTCCTTGCCTTGCCCTGCATTGCCTAGCCCTGTGTTGTCGTGCGTTAGCCTTGTTTCCCCTTGCCGTGCCGTTCCTTCCGTTACCCTTGCCTTGCCTTGCTTTCCCTTGCTTTCCTTGCCTTCCGTTACTCTTTGCTTTCCTTCCGTGCATTGCCTAGCCTTGCGTTGTCGTGCGTTAGCCTTGCCTCGCCTGACAGTGCCTTGCCTTGCGTTACCCTTTCCTTGCCTTGCCGTGCACTGCCAAGCCTTGCCTTGTCGTGCATTAGCCTTGCCTTGCCTGACCGTGCCTTGCCTGGCGTTACCCTTTCCTTGCCTTGCCGTGCATTGCCTAGCCGTGCGTTGTCGTGCCTTAGCCTTGTTTCCCCTTGCCGTGCCGTTACTTCCGTTACCCTTGCCTTGCCTTTGTTTCCCTTGCCTTCCTTGGTTTCCGTTACTCTTTGCTTGCCTTCCGTGCATTGCCTAGCCTTGCGCTGTCGTGCATTAGCCTTGCCTTGCCTCACAGTGCCTTGCCTTGCGTTACCCTTTCCTTGGCTGGCCGTGCATTGCCTAGCCGTGCGTTGTGGTGCCTTAGCCTTGTTTCACCTTGCCATAGCCTTGCTTGCTTTGCCTTGCCTTCCTTCCATTCCGTTACTCTTTGCTTGCCTTCCGTGCATTGCCTAGCCTTGCGTTGTCGTGCCTTAGAATTTTTTCACCTTGCCATAGACTTGCTTGCGTTGCCTTGCTTTGCCTTGCATTCCTTGCCTTCCGTTACTCTTTGCTTGCCTTCCGTGCATTGCCTAGCCTAGAGTTGTCGTGCCTTAGCCTTGCCTCGCCTAACCGTACCTTGCCTTGCGTTACCCTTTCCTTGCCTTGCCGTGCATTGCCAAACCGTGCGTTGTCGTGCATTAGCCTCGCCTTGCATTACCGTGCCTTGCCTTGCGTTACCCTTTCCTTGCCTGGCCGTGCATTGCTTAGCCTTGCGTTGCCGTACCTTAGCCTTGTTTCCCCTTGCCGTGCCGTTCCTTCCGTTACCATTGCCTTTCCTTGCTTTCCCTTGCCTTCCTTACCTTCCGTTACTCTTTGCTTGCCTTCCGTGCATTGCCTAGCCTTGCGTTGTGGTGCCTTAGCCTTATCTCGCCTGACCGTGCCTTCCTTTGCTTTAAGCTTTCCTTGCATTGTCGTGCATTGCCTAGCCTTGCGTTGTCGTGCATTAACCTTGCCTAGCCTCACCGTGCCTTGCCTTGCGTTACCCTTTCCTTGCCTTGCCGTGCATTTCCTAGCCGTGTGTTGTCGTGCCTTAGCCTTGTTACCCCTTGCCGTGCCGTTCCTTCCGTTACCCTTGCCTTCCCTTGCTTTTCCTTTAATTCCTTGCATTCCGTTACTCCTTGCTTGCTTTCCGTGCATTGCCTATCCTTGCGTTGGCTTTCCTTAGCCTTGCCTCGCCTGACCGTGCTTTCCCATGCGTTACCCTTTCCTTGCCTTGCCGTGCATTGCCTAGCCGTGCGTTGTCGTACCTTAGCCTTGTTTCCCCTTGCCGTGCCGTTCCTTCCGTTACCCTTGCCTTCCCTTGCTTTCCCTTTCCTTCCTTGCATTCCGTTACTCCTTGCTTGCTTTCCGTGCATTGCCTAGCCTTGCGTTGGCTTTCCTTAGCCTTGCCTCGCCTGACCGTGCTTTCCCATGCGTTACCCTTTCCTTGTCTTGCCGTGCATTGCCTAGCGTGCGTTGTCGTGCCTTAGCCTTGTTTCCCCTTGCCGTGCCGTTCCTTCCGTTACCCTTGCCTTTCTTTGCTTTCCCTTGCCTTCCTTACCTTCCGTTACTCTTTGCTTGCCTTCCGTGCATTGCCTAGCCTTGCGTTGCCGTGCCTTAGCCTTATCTCGCCTGAACGTGCCTTCCTTTGCTTCAAGCTTTACTTGCATTGTCGTCCATTGCCTAGCCTTGTGTTGTCGTGCATTAGCCTTGCCTAGCCTCACCGTGCCTTGCCTTGCGTTACCCTTTCCTTGCCTTGCCGTGCATTGCCTAGCGTGCGTTGTCGTGCCTTAGCCTTGTATCCCCTTGCCGTGCCGTTCCTTCCGTTACACTTGCCTTTCCTTTCTTTCCCTTGCCTTCCTTACCTTCCGTTACTCTTTGCTTGCCTTCCGTGCATTGCCTAGCCTTGCGTTGTCGTGCCTTAGCCTTGCCTCGCCTGACCGTGCTTTCCCATGCGTTACCCTTTCCTTGCCTTGCCGTGCATTGCCTAGCGTGCGTTGTCGTGCCTTAGCCTTGTTACCCCTTGCCGTGCCGTTCCTTCCGTTACCCTTGCCTTCCCTTGCTTTCCCTTGCCTTCCTTGCGTTCCGTTACTCTTTGCTTGCTTTCCGTGCATTGCCTAGCCTTGCGTTGTCATGCCTTAGGCTTGCCTCGCCTGACCGTGCTTTCCCATGCGTTACCCTTTCCTTGCCTTGCCGTGCATTGCCTAGCGTGCGTTGTCGTTCCTTAGCCTTGTTTCCCCTTGCCGTGCCGTTCCTTCCGTTACACTTGCCTTTCTTTGCTTTCCCTTGCCTTCCTTACCTTCCGTTACTCTTTGCTTGCCTTCCGTGCATTGCCTACCCTTGCTTTGTCGTGCCTTAGCCTTATCTCGCCTGACCGTGCCTTCCTTTGCTTTAAGCTTTCCTTGCATTGTCGTGCATTGCCTTGCCTTGCGTTGTCGTGCTTTAGCCTTGCCTAGCCTCACCGTGCCTTGCCTTGCGTTACCATTTCCTTGCCTTGCCGTGCATTGCCTAGCTGTGCGTTGTCGTGCCTTAGCCTTGATTCCCCTTGCCGTGGCGTGCCTTTTGTTACACTTGCCTTGCCTGGCTTTGCCTTGCCTTCCTTTCCTTCCGTTACTCTTTCCTTGCCTTGCCGTGCATTGACTAGCCTTGCATTGTCCTGCCTTCTCCTTGCCTCACCTGACCGTGCCTTCCCCTGCGTTACCCTTTCCTTGCCTTGCCGTGCATTGCCTAGCCCTGCGTTGTCGTGCCTTAGCCTTCTTACCCCTTGCCGTGCCGTTCCTTCCGTTACCCTTGCCTTCCCTTGCTTTCCCTTGCCTTCCTTGCGTTCCGTTACTCTTTGCTTGCTTTCCGTGCATTGCCTAGCCTTGCGTTGTCGTGCCTTAGCCTTGCCTCGCCTGACCGTGCTTTCCCATGCGTTACCCTTTCCTTGCCTTGCCGTTCATTGCCTAGCGTTCGGTGTCGTGCCTTAGATTTGGTCCCCCTTGCCGTGCCGTTCCTTCCGTTACCCTTGCCTTTCCTTGCTTTTCCTTGCCTTCCTTACCTTCCGTTACTCTTTGCTTGCCTTCCCTGAATTTCCTAGCCTTGCGCTGTCGTGCCTTAGCCTTGCCTCGCCTGACCGTGCTTTCCCATGCGTTACCCTTTCCTTGCCTTGCCGTGCATTGCCTAGGGTGCGTTGTCGTGCCTTAGCCTTGTTTCCCCTTGCCGTGCCGTTCCTTCCGTTACACTTGCCTTTCCTTGCTTTCCCTTGCCTTCCTTACCTTCCGTTACTCTTTGCTTGCCTTCCGTGCATTGCCTAGCCTTGCGTTGTCGTGCCTTAGCTTTGCCTCGCCTGACCGTGCTTTTCCATGCGTTACCCTTTCCTTGCCTTGCCGTTTATTGCCTAGCGTTCGGTGTCGTGCCTTAGACTTGTTCCCCCTTGCCGTGCCGTTCCTTCCGTTACCCTTGCCTTTCCTTGCTTTTCCTTGCCTTCCTTACCTTCCGTTACTCTTTGCTTGCCTTCCCTGAATTTCCTAGCCTTGCGTTGTCGTGCCTTAGCCTTGCCTCGCCTGACCGTGCTTTCCCATGCGTTACCCTTTCCTTGCCTTGCCGTGCATTGCCTAGCGTGCGTTGTCGTGCCTTAGCCTTGTTACCCCTTGCCGTGCCGTTCCTTCCGTTACCCTTGCCTTCCCTTGCTTTCCCTTGCCTTCCTTGCGTTCCGTTACTCTTTGCTTGCTTTCCGTGCATTGCCTAGCCTTGCGTTGTCGTGCATCAGCCTTGCCTTGCCTCACCGTTCCTTGCCTTGCGTTACCCTTTCCTTGCCTTGCCGTGCATTGCCTAGCCCTGCGTTGCCGTGCCTTAGCCTTGTTTCCCCTTGCCGTGCCGTTCCTTCCGTTACCCTTGCCTTGCCTTGCTTTCCCTTGCCTTCCTTGCCTTCCGTTACTCTTTGCTTGCCTTCCGTGAATTGCCTAGCCTTGCGTTGTCGTGCATTAGCCTTGCCTCCCCAAACCGTGCCTTGCCTTGCGTTACCCTTTCCTTGCCTTGCCCTGCATTGCCTAGAACTGTGTTGTCGTGCCTTACCCTTGTTTCCCCTTACCGTGCCGTAACTTTCGTTACCCTTGCCTTCCCCTGCTTTCCTTTGCATTCCTTGCCTTCCGTTACTCTTTGCTTGCCTTCCGTGCATTGCCTAGCCTTGCGTTGTCGTGCCTTAGCCTTGTTTCCCCTTGCCGTGCCGTGCCTGTTGTTACACTTGCCTTGCCTTGCTTTGCCTTGCCTTCCTTTCCTTCCGTTACTCTTTCATTGCATAGCCGTGCACTGCCTAGCCTTGCGATGTCGTACATTAGCTTTGCCTCGCCTGACAGTGCCTTGCCTTGCGTTACCCTTTCCTTGCCTTGCCGTGCATTGCCTAGCCCTGCGTTGCCGTGCCTTAGCCTTGTTTCCCCTTGCCGAGCCGTTCCTTCCGTTACTCTTGCCTTGCCTTGCTTTCCCTTGCCTTCCTTGCCTTCGGTTACTCTTTGCTTGCCTTCCGTGCATTGCCTAGCCTTGCGTTGTCGTCATTAGCCTTGCCTCGCCTGACCATGCTTTGCCTTGCGTTACCCTTTCCTTGCCTTGCCGAGCATTGCCTAGCCGTGCGTTGTCGTGCATTAGCCTTGTCTAGCCTTACCGTGCCTCGCCTTGCGTTACCTTTTCCTTGCCTGGCCGTGCATTGCCTAGCCGTGCGTTGCCGTTCCTTAGCCTTGTTTCCCCTTGCCGTGCCGTACCTTTTGTTACACTTGCCTTGCCTTGCTTTGCCTTGCCTTCCTTTCCTTCCGTTACTCTTTCCTTGCCTAGCCGTGCACTGCCTAGCCTTGCGTTGTCGTGCATTAGCCTTGCCTCCCCAAACCGTGCCTTGACTTGCGTTACCATTTCCTTGCCTTGCCCTGCATTGCCTAGCCGTGCGTTACCGTGCCTTAGCCTTGTTTCCCCTTGCCGTGCCGTTCCTTCCGTTAACCTTGCCTTGCCTTGCTTTCCCTTGCCTTCCTTGCGTTCCGTTACTCTTTGCTTGCCTTCCGTGCATTGCCTAGCCTTGCGTTGTCGTGCCTTAGCCTTGCCTCGCCTAACCGTGCCTTGCCTTGCGTTACCCTTTCCTTGCCTTGCCATGCATTGCCTAGCCGTGCGTTGTCGTGCATTAGCCTCGCCTTGCATTACTGTGCCTTGCCTTGCGTTACCCTTTCCTTGCCTGGCCTTGCATTGCTTAGCCTTGCGTTGCCGTGCCTTAGCCTTGTTTCCCCTTGCCGTGCCGTGCCTTTTGTTACACTTGCCTTGCCTTGCTTTGCCTTGCCTTCCTTTCCTTCCGTTACTCTTTCCTTGACTAGCCGTGCACTGCGTAGCCTTGCGTTGTCGTGCATTACCCTTGCCTCGCCTGACCGTGCCTTGCCTTGCATTACCCTTTCCTTGCCTTGCCGTGCATTGCCTAGCCCTGCGTTGTCGTGCCTTAGCCTTGTTTCCCCTTACCGTGCCGTTCCTTCCGTTACCCTTGCCTTCCCCTCCTTTCCCTTGCCTTCCTTGCCTTCCGTTACTCTTTGCTTGCCTTCCGTGCATTGCCTAGCCTTGCGTTGTCGTGCCTTAGCCTTGCCTCGCCTCACCGTGCCTTGCCTTGCGTTACCCTTTCCTTGCCTTGCCGTGCATTGCCTAGCCGTGCGTTGTCGTGCATCAGCCTTGCCTTGCCTCACCGTGCCTTGCCATGCGTTACCCTTTCCTTGCCTTGCCGTGCATTGCCTAGCCGTGCGTTGCCGTGCCTTAGCCTTGTTTCCCCTTGCCGTGCCGTTCCTTCCGTTACCCTTGCCTTGCCTTGCCTTCCCTTGCCTTCCTTGACTTCCGTTACTCTTTGCTTGCCTTCCGTGCATTGCCTAGCCTTGCGTTGTCGTGCCGCCTTGCGTTACCCTTTCCTTGCCTTGCCCTGCATTGCCTAGCCCTGTGTTGTCGTGCATTAGCCTTGCCTCCCCAAATCGTGCCTTGCCTTGCGTTACCCTTTCTTTGCCTTGCCCTGCATTGCCTAGCCCTGTGTTGTCGTGCATTAGCCTTGCCTCCCCAAATCGTGCCTTGCCTTGCGTTACCCTTTCCTTGCCTTGCAGTGCATTGCCTAGCAGTGCGTTGTCGTGCCTTAGCCTTGTTTCCCCTTGCCGTGCCGTTCTTTCCGTTACCATTGCCTTGCCTTGCTTTCCCTTGCCTTCCTTGCCTTCCGTTACTCTTTGCTTGCCTTCCGTGCATTGCCTAGCCTTGCCTTGTCGTGTCTTAGCCTTTTTTCACCTTGCCATAGCCTTGCTTGCGTTGCCTTGCTTTGCCTTGCCTTCCTTGCCTTCCGTTACTCTTTGCTTGCCTTCCGTGCATTGCCTAGCCTTGCGTGGTCGTGCCTTAGCCTTTTTTCACCTTGCCATAGCCTTGCTTGCGTTGCCTTGCTTTGCCTTGCATTCCTTGCCTTCCGTTACTCTTTGCTTGCCTTCCGTGCATTGCTTAGCCTTGGGTTGTCGTGCATTAGCCTTGCCTACCCAAACCGTGCCTTGCCTTGCGTTACCCTTTCCTTGCCTTGCCCTGCATTGCCTAGCCCTGTGTTGTCGTGCCTTAGCCTTGTTTCCCCTTGCCGTGCCGTTCCTTCCGTTACCCTTGCCTTGCCTTGCTTTCCCTTGCTTTCCTTGCCTTCCGTTACTCTTTGCTTTCCTTCCGTGCATTGCCTAGCCTTGCGTTGTCGTGCCTTAGCCTTGCCTCGCCTGACAGTGCCTTGCCTTGCGTTACCCTTTCCTTGCCTTGCCGTGCACTGCCAAGCCTTGCCTTGTCGTGCATTAGCCTTGCCTTGCCTGACCGTGCCTTGCCTGGCGTTACCCTTTCATTGCCTTTCCTTGCATTGCCTAGCCGTGCGTTGTCGTGCCTTAGCCTTGTTTCCCCTTGCCGTGCCGTTACTTCCGTTACCCTTGCCTTGCCTTGGTTTCCCTTGCCTTCCTTGGTTTCCGTTACGCTTTGCTTGCCTTCCGTGCATTGCCTAGCCTTGCGCTGTCGTGCATTAGCCTTGCCTTGCCTCACAGTGCCTTGCCTTGCGTTACCTTTTCCTTGGCTGGCCGTGCATTGCCTAGCCGTGCGTTGTGGTGCCTTAGCCTTGTTTCACCTTGCCATAGCCTTGCTTGCTTTGCCTTGCCTTCCTTCCATTCCGTTACTCTTTGTTTGCCTTCCGTGCATTGCCTAGCCTAGCGTTGTCGTGCCTTAGCCTTGCCTCGCCTAACCGTGCCTTGCCTTGCGTTACCCTTTCCTTGCCTTGCCGTGCATTGCCAAGCCGTGCGTTGTCGTGCATTAGCCTCGCCTTGCCTTACCGTGCCTTGCCTTGCGTTACCCTTTCCTTGCCTGGCCGTGCATTGCTTAGCCTTGCGTTGCCGTACCTTAGCCTTGTTTCCCCTTGACGTGCCGTGCCTTTTGTTACACTTGCCTTGCCTTGCTTTGCCTTGCCTTCCTTTCCTTCCGTTACTCTTTCCTTGCCTAGCCGTGTACTGCGTAGCCTTGCGTTGTCGTGCATTACCCTTGCCTCGCCTGACCGTGCCTTGCCTTGCGTTACCCTTTCCTTGCCTTGCCGTGCATTGCCTAGCCCTGCGTTGTCGTGCCTTAGCCTTGTTTCCCCTTACCGTGCCGTTCCTTCCGTTACCCTTGCCTTCCCCTGCTTTCCCTTGCCTTCCTTGCCTTCCGTTACTCTTTGCTTGCCTTTCGTGCATTGCCTAGCCTTGCGTTGTCGTGCCTTAGCCATGCGTCGCCTGACCGTGCCTTGCCTTGCGTTACCCTTTCCTTGCCTTGCCATGCATTGCCTAGCCGTGCGTTGTCGTGCATCAGCCTTGCCTTGCCTCACCGTGCCTTGCCTTGCGTTACCCTTTCCTTGCCTTGCCGTGCATTGCCTAGCCGTGCGTTGCCGTGCCTTAGCCTTGTTTCCCCTTGCCGTGCCATTCCTTCCGTTACCCTTGCCTTGCCTTGCTTTCCCTTGCCTTCCTTGCGTTCCGTTATTCTTTGCTTGCCTTCCGTGCATTGCCTAGCCTTGCGTTGTCGTGCCTTAGCCTTTTTTCACCTTGCCATAGCCTTGCTTGCGTTGCCTTGCTTTGCCTTGCATTCCTTGCCTTCCGTTACTCTTTGCTTGCCTTCCGTGCATTGCCTAGCCTTGCGTTGTCGTGCCTTAGCCTTATCTCGCCTGACCGTGCCTTCCTTTGCTTTAAGCTTTCCTTGCATTGTCGTGCATTGCCTAGCCTTGCGTTGTCGTGCATTAACCTTGCCTAGCCTCACCGTGCCTTGCCTTGCGTTACCCTTTCCTTGCCTTGCCGTGCATTTCCTAGCCGTGTGTTGTCGTGCCTTAGCCTTGTTACCCCTTGCCGTGCCGTTCCTTCCGTTATCCTTGCCTTCCCTTGCTTTCCCTTTAATTCCTTGCATTCCGTTACTCCTTGCTTGCTTTCCGTGCATTGCCTATCCTTGCGTTGGCTTTCCTTAGCCTTGCCTCGCCTGACCGTGCTTTCCCATGCGTTACCCTTTCCTTGTCTTGCCGTGCATTGCCTAGCGTGCGTTGTCGTGCCTTAGCCTTGTTTCCCCTTGCCGTGCCGTTCCTTCCGTTACCCTTGCCTTTCTTTGCTTTCCCTTGCCTTCCTTACCTTCCGTTACTCTTTGCTTGCCTTCCGTGCATTGCCTAGCCTTGCGTTGCCGTGCCTTAGCCTTATCTCGCCTGAACGTGCCTTCCTTTGCTTCAAGCTTTACTTGCATTGTCGTGCATTGCCTAGCCTTGTGTTGTCGTGCATTAGCCTTGCCTAGCCTCACCGTGCCTTGCCTTGCGTTACCCTTTCCTTGCCTTGCCGTGCATTGCCTAGCGTGCGTTGTCGTGCCTTAGCCTTGTATCCCCTTGCCGTGCCGTTCCTTCCGTTACACTTGCCTTTCCTTTCTTTCCCTTGCCTTCCTTACCTTCCGTTACTCTTTGCTTGCCTTCCGTGCATTGCCTAGCCTTGCGTTGTCGTGCCTTAGCCTTGCCTCGCCTGACCGTGCTTTCCCATGCGTTACCCTTTCCTTGCCTTGCCGTGCATTGCCTAGCGTGCGTTGTCGTGCCTTAGCCTTGTTACCCCTTGCCGTGCCGTTCCTTCCGTTACCCTTGCCTTCCCTTGCTTTCCCTTGCCTTCCTTGCGTTCCGTTACTCTTTGCTTGCTTTCCGTGCATTGCCTAGCCTTGCGTTGTCATGCCTTAGGCTTGCCTCGCCTGACCGTGCTTTCCCATGCGTTACCCTTTCCTTGCCTTGCCGTGCATTGCCTAGCGTGCGTTGTCGTTCCTTAGCCTTGTTTCCCCTTGCCGTGCCGTTCCTTCCGTTACACTTGCCTTTCTTTGCTTTCCCTTGCCTTCCTTACCTTCCGTTACTCTTTGCTTGCCTTCCGTGCATTGCCTACCCTTGCTTTGTCGTGCCTTAGCCTTATCTCGCCTGACCGTGCCTTCCTTTGCTTTAAGCTTTCCTTGCATTGTCGTGCATTGCCTTGCCTTGCGTTGTCGTGCTTTAGCCTTGCCTAGCCTCACCGTGCCTTGCCTTGCGTTACCATTTCCTTGCCTTGCCGTGCATTGCCTAGCTGTGCGTTGTCGTGCCTTAGCCTTGATTCCCCTTGCCGTGGCGTGCCTTTTGTTACACTTGCCTTGCCTGGCTTTGCCTTGCCTTCCTTTCCTTCCGTTACTCTTTCCTTGCCTTGCCGTGCATTGACTAGCCTTGCATTGTCCTGCCTTCTCCTTGCCTCACCTGACCGTGCCTTCCCCTGCGTTACCCTGTCCTTGCCTTGCCGTGCATTGCCTAGCCCTGCGTTGTCGTGCCTTAGCCTTCTTACCCCTTGCCGTGCCGTTCCTTCCGTTACCCTTGCCTTCCCTTGCTTTCCCTTGCCTTCCTTGCCTTCCGTTACTCTTTGCTTGCTTTCCGTGCATTGCCTAGCCTTGCGTTGTCGTGCCTTAGCCTTGCCTCGCCTGACCGTGCTTTCCCATGCGTTACCCTTTCCTTGCCTTGCCGTTCATTGCCTAGCGTTCGGTGTCGTGCCTTAGATTTGGTCCCCCTTGCCGTGCCGTTCCTTCCGTTACCCTTGCCTTTCCTTGCTTTTCCTTGCCTTCCTTACCTTCCGTTACTCTTTGCTTGCCTTCCCTGAATTTCCTAGCCTTGCGCTGTCGTGCCTTAGCCTTGCCTCGCCTGACCGTGCTTTCCCATGCGTTACCCTTTCCTTGCCTTGCCGTGCATTGCCTAGGGTGCGTTGTCGTGCCTTAGCCTTGTTTCCCCTTGCCGTGCCGTTCCTTCCGTTACACTTGCCTTTCCTTGCTTTCCCTTGCCTTCCTTACCTTCCGTTACTCTTTGCTTGCCTTCCGTGCATTGCCTAGCCTTGCGTTGTCGTGCCTTAGCTTTGCCTCGCCTGACCGTGCTTTTCCATGCGTTACCCTTTCCTTGCCTTGCCGTTTATTGCCTAGCGTTCGGTGTCGTGCCTTAGACTTGTTCCCCCTTGCCGTGCCGTTCCTTCCGTTACCCTTGCCTTTCCTTGCTTTTCCTTGCCTTCCTTACCTTCCGTTACTCTTTGCTTGCCTTCCCTGAATTTCCTAGCCTTGCGTTGTCGTGCCTTAGCCTTGCCTCGCCTGACCGTGCTTTCCCATGCGTTACCCTTTCCTTGCCTTGCCGTGCATTGCCTAGCGTGCGTTGTCGTGCCTTAGCCTTGTTACCCCTTGCCGTGCCGTTCCTTCCGTTACCCTTGCCTTCCCTTGCTTTCCCTTGCCTTCCTTGCGTTCCGTTACTCTTTGCTTGCTTTCCGTGCATTGCCTAGCCTTGCGTTGTCGTGCATCAGCCTTGCCTTGCCTCACCGTTCCTTGCCTTGCGTTACCCTTTCCTTGCCTTGCCGTGCATTGCCTAGCCCTGCGTTGCCGTGCCTTAGCCTTGTTTCCCCTTGCCGTGCCGTTCCTTCCGTTACCCTTGCCTTGCCTTGCTTTCCCTTGCCTTCCTTGCCTTCCGTTACTCTTTGCTTGCCTTCCGTGAATTGCCTAGCCTTGCGTTGTCGTGCATTAGCCTTGCCTCCCCAAACCGTGCCTTGCCTTGCGTTACCCTTTCCTTGCCTTGCCCTGCATTGCCTAGAACTGTGTTGTCGTGCCTTACCCTTGTTTCCCCTTACCGTGCCGTAACTTTCGTTACCCTTGCCTTCCCCTGCTTTCCTTTGCATTCCTTGCCTTCCGTTACTCTTTGCTTGCCTTCCGTGCATTGCCTAGCCTTGCGTTGTCGTGCCTTAGCCTTGTTTCCCCTTGCCGTGCCGTGCCTGTTGTTACACTTGCCTTGCCTTGCTTTGCCTTGCCTTCCTTTCCTTCCGTTACTCTTTCATTGCATAGCCGTGCACTGCCTAGCCTTGCGATGTCGTACATTAGCTTTGCCTCGCCTGACAGTGCCTTGCCTTGCGTTACCCTTTCCTTGCCTTGCCGTGCATTGCCTAGCCCTGCGTTGCCGTGCCTTAGCCTTGTTTCCCCTTGCCGAGCCGTTCCTTCCGTTACTCTTGCCTTGCCTTGCTTTCCCTTGCCTTCCTTGCCTTCGGTTACTCTTTGCTTGCCTTCCGTGCATTGCCTAGCCTTGCGTTGTCGTCATTAGCCTTGCCTCGCCTGACCATGCTTTGCCTTGCGTTACCCTTTCCTTGCCTTGCCGAGCATTGCCTAGCCGTGCGTTGTCGTGCATTAGCCTTGTCTAGCCTTACCGTGCCTCGCCTTGCGTTACCTTTTCCTTGCCTGGCCGTGCATTGCCTAGCCGTGCGTTGCCGTTCCTTAGCCTTGTTTCCCCTTGCCGTGCCGTACCTTTTGTTACACTTGCCTTGCCTTGCTTTGCCTTGCCTTCCTTTCCTTCCGTTACTCTTTCCTTGCCTAGCCGTGCACTGCCTAGCCTTGCGTTGTCGTGCATTAGCCTTGCCTCCCCAAACCGTGCCTTGACTTGCGTTACCATTTCCTTGCCTTGCCCTGCATTGCCTAGCCGTGCGTTACCGTGCCTTAGCCTTGTTTCCCCTTGCCGTGCCGTTCCTTCCGTTAACCTTGCCTTGCCTTGCTTTCCCTTGCCTTCCTTGCGTTCCGTTACTCTTTGCTTGCCTTCCGTGCATTGCCTAGCCTTGCGTTGTCGTGCCTTAGCCTTGCCTCGCCTAACCGTGCCTTGCCTTGCGTTACCCTTTCCTTGCCTTGCCATGCATTGCCTAGCCGTGCGTTGTCGTGCATTAGCCTCGCCTTGCATTACTGTGCCTTGCCTTGCGTTACCCTTTCCTTGCCTGGCCTTGCATTGCTTAGCCTTGCGTTGCCGTGCCTTAGCCTTGTTTCCCCTTGCCGTGCCGTGCCTTTTGTTACACTTGCCTTGCCTTGCTTTGCCTTGCCTTCCTTTCCTTCCGTTACTCTTTCCTTGACTAGCCGTGCACTGCGTAGCCTTGCGTTGTCGTGCATTACCCTTGCCTCGCCTGACCGTGCCTTGCCTTGCATTACCCTTTCCTTGCCTTGCCGTGCATTGCCTAGCCCTGCGTTGTCGTGCCTTAGCCTTGTTTCCCCTTACCGTGCCGTTCCTTCCGTTACCCTTGCCTTCCCCTCCTTTCCCTTGCCTTCCTTGCCTTCCGTTACTCTTTGCTTGCCTTCCGTGCATTGCCTAGCCTTGCGTTGTCGTGCCTTAGCCTTGCCTCGCCTCACCGTGCCTTGCCTTGCGTTACCCTTTCCTTGCCTTGCCGTGCATTGCCTAGCCGTGCGTTGTCGTGCATCAGCCTTGCCTTGCCTCACCGTGCCTTGCCATGCGTTACCCTTTCCTTGCCTTGCCGTGCATTGCCTAGCCGTGCGTTGCCGTGCCTTAGCCTTGTTTCCCCTTGCCGTGCCGTTCCTTCCGTTACCCTTGCCTTGCCTTGCCTTCCCTTGCCTTCCTTGACTTCCGTTACTCTTTGCTTGCCTTCCGTTCATTGCCTAGCCTTGCGTTGTCGTGCATTAGCCTTGCCTCCCCAAATCGTGCCTTGCCTTGCGTTACCCTTTCCTTGCCTTGCCGTGCATTGCCTAGCCGTGCGTTGTCGTGCCTTGCCTTGCGTTACCCTTTCCTTGCCTTGCCCTGCATTGCCTAGCCCTGTGTTGTCGTGCATTAGCCTTGCCTCCCCAAACCGTGCCTTGCCTTGCGTTACCCTTTCCTTGCCTTGCAGTGCATTGCCTAGCAGTGCGTTGTCGTGCCTTAGCCTTGTTTCCCCTTGCCGTGCCGTTCTTTCCGTTACCATTGCCTTGCCTTGCTTTCCCTTGCCTTCCTTGCCTTCCGTTACTCTTTGCTTGCCTTCCGTGCATTGCCTAGCCTTGGCTTGTCGTGTCTTAGCCTTTTTTCACATTGCCATAGCCTTGCTTGCGTTGCCTTGCTTTGCCTTGACTTCCTTGCCTTCCGTTACTCTTTGCTTGCCTTCCGTGCATTGCCTAGCCTTGCGTTGTCGTGCCTTAGCCTTTTTTCACCTTGCCATAGCCTTGCTTGCGTTGCCTTGCTTTGCCTTGCATTCCTTGCCTTCCGTTACTCTTTGCTTGCCTTCCGTGCATTGCTTAGCCTTGGGTTGTCGTGCATTAGCCTTGCCTACCCAAACCGTGCCTTGCCTTGCGTTACCCTTTCCTTGCCTTGCCCTGCATTGCCTAGCCCTGTGTTGTCGTGCCTTAGCCTTGTTTCCCCTTGCCGTGCCGTTCCTTCCGTTACCCTTGCCTTGCCTTGCTTTCCCTTGCTTTCCTTGCCTTCCGTTACTCTTTGCTTTCCTTCCGTGCATTGCCTAGCCTTGCGTTGTCGTGCCTTAGCCTTGCCTCGCCTGACAGTGCCTTGCCTTGCGTTACCCTTTCCTTGCCTTGCCGTGCACTGCCAAGCCTTGCCTTGTCGTGCATTAGCCTTGCCTTGCCTGACCGTGCCTTGCCTGGCGTTACCCTTTCATTGCCTTTCCTTGCATTGCCTAGCCGTGCGTTGTCGTGCCTTAGCCTTGTTTCCCCTTGCCGTGCCGTTACTTCCGTTACCCTTGCCTTGCCTTGGTTTCCCTTGCCTTCCTTGGTTTCCGTTACGCTTTGCTTGCCTTCCGTGCATTGCCTAGCCTTGCGCTGTCGTGCATTAGCCTTGCCTTGCCTCACAGTGCCTTGCCTTGCGTTACCTTTTCCTTGGCTGGCCGTGCATTGCCTAGCCGTGCGTTGTGGTGCCTTAGCCTTGTTTCACCTTGCCATAGCCTTGCTTGCTTTGCCTTGCCTTCCTTCCATTCCGTTACTCTTTGTTTGCCTTCCGTGCATTGCCTAGCCTAGCGTTGTCGTGCCTTAGCCTTGCCTCGCCTAACCGTGCCTTGCCTTGCGTTACCCTTTCCTTGCCTTGCCGTGCATTGCCAAGCCGTGCGTTGTCGTGCATTAGCCTCGCCTTGCCTTACCGTGCCTTGCCTTGCGTTACCCTTTCCTTGCCTGGCCGTGCATTGCTTAGCCTTGCGTTGCCGTACCTTAGCCTTGTTTCCCCTTGCCGTGCCGTGCCTTTTGTTACACTTGCCTTGCCTTGCTTTGCCTTGCCTTCCTTTCCTTCCGTTACTCTTTCCTTGCCTAGCCGTGTACTGCGTAGCCTTGCGTTGTCGTGCATTACCCTTGCCTCGCCTGACCGTGCCTTGCCTTGCGTTACCCTTTCCTTGCCTTGCCGTGCATTGCCTAGCCCTGCGTTGTCGTGCCTTAGCCTTGTTTCCCCTTACCGTGCCGTTCCTTCCGTTACCCTTGCCTTCCCCTGCTTTCCCTTGCCTTCCTTGCCTTCCGTTACTCTTTGCTTGCCTTTCGTGCATTGCCTAGCCTTGCGTTGTCGTGCCTTAGCCATGCGTCGCCTGACCGTGCCTTGCCTTGCGTTACCCTTTCCTTGCCTTGCCATGCATTGCCTAGCCGTGCGTTGTCGTGCATCAGCCTTGCCTTGCCTCACCGTGCCTTGCCTTGCGTTACCCTTTCCTTGCCTTGCCGTGCATTGCCTAGCCGTGCGTTGCCGTGCCTTAGCCTTGTTTCCCCTTGCCGTGCCATTCCTTCCGTTACCCTTGCCTTGCCTTGCTTTCCCTTGCCTTCCTTGCGTTCCGTTATTCTTTGCTTGCCTTCCGTGCATTGCCTAGCCTTGCGTGGTCGTGCCTTAGCCTTTTTTCACCTTGCCATAGCCTTGCTTGGGTTGCCTTGCTTTGCCTTGCATTCCTTGCCTTCCGTTACTCTTTGCTTGCCTTCCGTGCATTGCCTAGCCTTGCGTTGTCGTGCCTTAGCCTTATCTCGCCTGACCGTGCCTTCCTTTGCTTTAAGCTTTCCTTGCATTGTCGTGCATTGCCTAGCCTTGCGTTGTCGTGCATTAACCTTGCCTAGCCTCACCGTGCCTTGCCTTGCGTTACCCTTTCCTTGCCTTGCCGTGCATTTCCTAGCCGTGTGTTGTCGTGCCTTAGCCTTGTTACCCCTTGCCGTGCCGTTCCTTCCGTTATCCTTGCCTTCCCTTGCTTTCCCTTTAATTCCTTGCATTCCGTTACTCCTTGCTTGCTTTCCGTGCATTGCCTATCCTTGCGTTGGCTTTCCTTAGCCTTGCCTCGCCTGACCGTGCTTTCCCATGCGTTACCCTTTCCTTGTCTTGCCGTGCATTGCCTAGCGTGCGTTGTCGTGCCTTAGCCTTGTTTCCCCTTGCCGTGCCGTTCCTTCCGTTACCCTTGCCTTTCTTTGCTTTCCCTTGCCTTCCTTACCTTCCGTTACTCTTTGCTTGCCTTCCGTGCATTGCCTAGCCTTGCGTTGCCGTGCCTTAGCCTTATCTCGCCTGAACGTGCCTTCCTTTGCTTCAAGCTTTACTTGCATTGTCGTGCATTGCCTAGCCTTGTGTTGTCGTGCATTAGCCTTGCCTAGCCTCACCGTGCCTTGCCTTGCGTTACCCTTTCCTTGCCTTGCCGTGCATTGCCTAGCGTGCGTTGTCGTGCCTTAGCCTTGTATCCCCTTGCCGTGCCGTTCCTTCCGTTACACTTGCCTTTCCTTTCTTTCCCTTGCCTTCCTTACCTTCCGTTACTCTTTGCTTGCCTTCCGTGCATTGCCTAGCCTTGCGTTGTCGTGCCTTAGCCTTGCCTCGCCTGACCGTGCTTTCCCATGCGTTACCCTTTCCTTGCCTTGCCGTGCATTGCCTAGCGTGCGTTGTCGTGCCTTAGCCTTGTTACCCCTTGCCGTGCCGTTCCTTCCGTTACCCTTGCCTTCCCTTGCTTTCCCTTGCCTTCCTTGCGTTCCGTTACTCTTTGCTTGCTTTCCGTGCATTGCCTAGCCTTGCGTTGTCATGCCTTAGGCTTGCCTCGCCTGACCGTGCTTTCCCATGCGTTACCCTTTCCTTGCCTTGCCGTGCATTGCCTAGCGTGCGTTGTCGTTCCTTAGCCTTGTTTCCCCTTGCCGTGCCGTTCCTTCCGTTACACTTGCCTTTCTTTGCTTTCCCTTGCCTTCCTTACCTTCCGTTACTCTTTGCTTGCCTTCCGTGCATTGCCTACCCTTGCTTTGTCGTGCCTTAGCCTTATCTCGCCTGACCGTGCCTTCCTTTGCTTTAAGCTTTCCTTGCATTGTCGTGCATTGCCTTGCCTTGCGTTGTCGTGCTTTAGCCTTGCCTAGCCTCACCGTGCCTTGCCTTGCGTTACCATTTCCTTGCCTTGCCGTGCATTGCCTAGCTGTGCGTTGTCGTACCTTAGCCTTGTTTCCCCTTGCCGTGGCGTGCCTTTTGTTACACTTGCCTTGCCTGGCTTTGCCTTGCCTTCCTTTCCTTCCGTTACTCTTTCCTTGCCTTGCCATGCATTGACTAGCCTTGCATTGTCCTGCCTTCTCCTTGCCTCACCTGACCGTGCCTTCCCCTGCGTTACCCTGTCCTTGCCTTGCCGTGCATTGCCTAGCCCTGCGTTGTCGTGCCTTAGCCTTCTTACCCCTTGCCGTGCCGTTCCTTCCGTTACCCTTGCCTTCCCTTGCTTTCCCTTGCCTTCCTTGCGTTCCGTTACTCTTTGCTTGCTTTCCGTGCATTGCCTAGCCTTGCGTTGTCGTGCCTTAGCCTTGCCTCGCCTGACCGTGCTTTCCCATGCGTTACCCTTTCCTTGCCTTGCCGTTCATTGCCTAGCGTTCGGTGTCGTGCCTTAGATTTGGTCCCCCTTGCCGTGCCGTTCCTTCCGTTACCCTTGCCTTTCCTTGCTTTTCCTTGCCTTCCTTACCTTCCGTTACTCTTTGCTTGCCTTCCCTGAATTTCCTAGCCTTGCGCTGTCGTGCCTTAGCCTTGCCTCGCCTGACCGTGCTTTCCCATGCGTTACCCTTTCCTTGCCTTGCCGTGCATTGCCTAGGGTGCGTTGTCGTGCCTTAGCCTTGTTTCCCCTTGCCGTGCCGTTCCTTCCGTTACACTTGCCTTTCCTTGCTTTCCCTTGCCTTCCTTACCTTCCGTTACTCTTTGCTTGCCTTCCGTGCATTGCCTAGCCTTGCGTTGTCGTGCCTTAGCTTTGCCTCGCCTGACCGTGCTTTTCCATGCGTTACCCTTTCCTTGCCTTGCCGTTTATTGCCTAGCGTTCGGTGTCGTGCCTTAGACTTGTTCCCCCTTGCCGTGCCGTTCCTTCCGTTACCCTTGCCTTTCCTTGCTTTTCCTTGCCTTCCTTACCTTCCGTTACTCTTTGCTTGCCTTCCCTGAATTTCCTAGCCTTGCGTTGTCGTGCCTTAGCCTTGCCTCGCCTGACCGTGCTTTCCCATGCGTTACCCTTTCCTTGCCTTGCCGTGCATTGCCTAGCGTGCGTTGTCGTGCCTTAGCCTTGTTACCCCTTGCCGTGCCGTTCCTTCCGTTACCCTTGCCTTCCCTTGCTTTCCCTTGCCTTCCTTGCGTTCCGTTACTCTTTGCTTGCTTTCCGTGCATTGCCTAGCCTTGCGTTGTCGTGCATCAGCCTTGCCTTGCCTCACCGTTCCTTGCCTTGCGTTACCCTTTCCTTGCCTTGCCGTGCATTGCCTAGCCCTGCGTTGCCGTGCCTTAGCCTTGTTTCCCCTTGCCGTGCCGTTCCTTCCGTTACCCTTGCCTTGCCTTGCTTTCCCTTGCCTTCCTTGCCTTCCGTTACTCTTTGCTTGCCTTCCGTGAATTGCCTAGCCTTGCGTTGTCGTGCATTAGCCTTGCCTCCCCAAACCGTGCCTTGCCTTGCGTTACCCTTTCCTTGCCTTGCCCTGCATTGCCTAGAACTGTGTTGTCGTGCCTTACCCTTGTTTCCCCTTACCGTGCCGTAACTTTCGTTACCCTTGCCTTCCCCTGCTTTCCTTTGCATTCCTTGCCTTCCGTTACTCTTTGCTTGCCTTCCGTGCATTGCCTAGCCTTGCGTTGTCGTGCCTTAGCCTTGTTTCCCCTTGCCGTGCCGTGCCTGTTGTTACACTTGCCTTGCCTTGCTTTGCCTTGCCTTCCTTTCCTTCCGTTACTCTTTCATTGCATAGCCGTGCACTGCCTAGCCTTGCGATGTCGTACATTAGCTTTGCCTCGCCTGACAGTGCCTTGCCTTGCGTTACCCTTTCCTTGCCTTGCCGTGCATTGCCTAGCCCTGCGTTGCCGTGCCTTAGCCTTGTTTCCCCTTGCCGAGCCGTTCCTTCCGTTACTCTTGCCTTGCCTTGCTTTCCCTTGCCTTCCTTGCCTTCGGTTACTCTTTGCTTGCCTTCCGTGCATTGCCTAGCCTTGCGTTGTCGTCATTAGCCTTGCCTCGCCTGACCATGCTTTGCCTTGCGTTACCCTTTCCTTGCCTTGCCGAGCATTGCCTAGCCGTGCGTTGTCGTGCATTAGCCTTGTCTAGCCTTACCGTGCCTCGCCTTGCGTTACCTTTTCCTTGCCTGGCCGTGCATTGCCTAGCCGTGCGTTGCCGTTCCTTAGCCTTGTTTCCCCTTGCCGTGCCGTACCTTTTGTTACACTTGCCTTGCCTTGCTTTGCCTTGCCTTCCTTTCCTTCCGTTACTCTTTCCTTGCCTAGCCGTGCACTGCCTAGCCTTGCGTTGTCGTGCATTAGCCTTGCCTCCCCAAACCGTGCCTTGACTTGCGTTACCATTTCCTTGCCTTGCCCTGCATTGCCTAGCCGTGCGTTACCGTGCCTTAGCCTTGTTTCCCCTTGCCGTGCCGTTCCTTCCGTTAACCTTGCCTTGCCTTGCTTTCCCTTGCCTTCCTTGCGTTCCGTTACTCTTTGCTTGCCTTCCGTGCATTGCCTAGCCTTGCGTTGTCGTGCCTTAGCCTTGCCTCGCCTAACCGTGCCTTGCCTTGCGTTACCCTTTCCTTGCCTTGCCATGCATTGCCTAGCCGTGCGTTGTCGTGCATTAGCCTCGCCTTGCATTACTGTGCCTTGCCTTGCGTTACCCTTTCCTTGCCTGGCCTTGCATTGCTTAGCCTTGCGTTGCCGTGCCTTAGCCTTGTTTCCCCTTGCCGTGCCGTGCCTTTTGTTACACTTGCCTTGCCTTGCTTTGCCTTGCCTTCCTTTCCTTCCGTTACTCTTTCCTTGACTAGCCGTGCACTGCGTAGCCTTGCGTTGTCGTGCATTACCCTTGCCTCGCCTGACCGTGCCTTGCCTTGCATTACCCTTTCCTTGCCTTGCCGTGCATTGCCTAGCCCTGCGTTGTCGTGCCTTAGCCTTGTTTCCCCTTACCGTGCCGTTCCTTCCGTTACCCTTGCCTTCCCCTCCTTTCCCTTGCCTTCCTTGCCTTCCGTTACTCTTTGCTTGCCTTCCGTGCATTGCCTAGCCTTGCGTTGTCGTGCCTTAGCCTTGCCTCGCCTGACCGTGCCTTGCCTTGAGTTACCCTTTCCTTGCCTTGCCGTGCATTGCCTAGCCGTGCGTTGTCGTGCATCAGCCTTGCCTTGCCTCACCGTGCCTTGCCATGCGTTACCCTTTCCTTGCCTTGCCGTGCATTGCCTAGCCGTGCGTTGCCGTGCCTTAGCCTTGTTTCCCCTTGCCGTGCCGTTCCTTCCGTTACCCTTGCCTTGCCTTGCCTTCCCTTTCCTTCCTTGACTTCCGTTACTCTTTGCTTGCCTTCCGTTCATTGCCTAGCCTTGCGTTGTCGTGCATTAGCCTTGCCTCCCCAAACCGTGCCTTGCCTTGCGTTACCCTTTCCTTGCCTTGCCCTGCATTGCCTAGCCCTGTGTTGTCGTGCATTAGCCTTGCCTCCCCAAACCGTGCCTTGCCTTGCGTTACCCTTTCCTTGCCTTGCAGTGCATTGCCTAGCAGTGCGTTGTCGTGCCTTAGCCTTGTTTCCCCTTGCCGTGCCGTTCTTTCCGTTACCATTGCCTTGCCTTGCTTTCCCTTGCCTTCCTTGCCTTCCGTTACTCTTTGCTTGCCTTCCGTGCATTGCCTAGCCTTGCCTTGTCGTGTCTTAGCCTTTTTTCACCTTGCCATAGCCTTGCTTGCGTTGCCTTGCTTTGCCTTGCCTTCCTTGCCTTCCGTTACTCTTTGCTTGCCTTCCGTGCATTGCCTAGCCTTGCGTGGTCGTGCCTTAGCCTTTTTTCACCTTGCCATAGCCTTGCTTGCGTTGCCTTGCTTTGCCTTGCATTCCTTGCCTTCCGTTACTCTTTGCTTGCCTTCCGTGCATTGCTTAGCCTTGGGTTGTCGTGCATTAGCCTTGCCTACCCAAACCGTGCCTTGCCTTGCGTTACCCTTTCCTTGCCTTGCCCTGCATTGCCTAGCCCTGTGTTGTCGTGCCTTAGCCTTGTTTCCCCTTGCCGTGCCGTTCCTTCCGTTACCCTTGCCTTGCCTTGCTTTCCCTTGCTTTCCTTGCCTTCCGTTACTCTTTGCTTTCCTTCCGTGCATTGCCTAGCCTTGCGTTGTCGTGCCTTAGCCTTGCCTCGCCTGACAGTGCCTTGCCTTGCGTTACCCTTTCCTTGCCTTGCCGTGCACTGCCAAGCCTTGCCTTGTCGTGCATTAGCCTTGCCTTGCCTGACCGTGCCTTGCCTGGCGTTACCCTTTCATTGCCTTTCCTTGCATTGCCTAGCCGTGCGTTGTCGTGCCTTAGCCTTGTTTCCCCTTGCCGTGCCGTTACTTCCGTTACCCTTGCCTTGCCTTGGTTTCCCTTGCCTTCCTTGGTTTCCGTTACGCTTTGCTTGCCTTCCGTGCATTGCCTAGCCTTGCGCTGTCGTGCATTAGCCTTGCCTTGCCTCACAGTGCCTTGCCTTGCGTTACCTTTTCCTTGGCTGGCCGTGCATTGCCTAGCCGTGCGTTGTGGTGCCTTAGCCTTGTTTCACCTTGCCATAGCCTTGCTTGCTTTGCCTTGCCTTCCTTCCATTCCGTTACTCTTTGTTTGCCTTCCGTGCATTGCCTAGCCTAGCGTTGTCGTGCCTTAGCCTTGCCTCGCCTAACCGTGCCTTGCCTTGCGTTACCCTTTCCTTGCCTTGCCGTGCATTGCCAAGCCGTGCGTTGTCGTGCATTAGCCTCGCCTTGCCTTACCGTGCCTTGCCTTGCGTTACCCTTTCCTTGCCTGGCCGTGCATTGCTTAGCCTTGCGTTGCCGTACCTTAGCCTTGTTTCCCCTTGCCGTGCCGTGCCTTTTGTTACACTTGCCTTGCCTTGCTTTGCCTTGCCTTCCTTTCCTTCCGTTACTCTTTCCTTGCCTAGCCGTGTACTGCGTAGCCTTGCGTTGTCGTGCATTACCCTTGCCTCGCCTGACCGTGCCTTGCCTTGCGTTACCCTTTCCTTGCCTTGCCGTGCATTGCCTAGCCCTGCGTTGTCGTGCCTTAGCCTTGTTTCCCCTTACCGTGCCGTTCCTTCCGTTACCCTTGCCTTCCCCTGCTTTCCCTTGCCTTCCTTGCCTTCCGTTACTCTTTGCTTGCCTTTCGTGCATTGCCTAGCCTTGCGTTGTCGTGCCTTAGCCATGCGTCGCCTGACCGTGCCTTGCCTTGCGTTACCCTTTCCTTGCCTTGCCATGCATTGCCTAGCCGTGCGTTGTCGTGCATCAGCCTTGCCTTGCCTCACCGTGCCTTGCCTTGCGTTACCCTTTCCTTGCCTTGCCGTGCATTGCCTAGCCGTGCGTTGCCGTGCCTTAGCCTTGTTTCCCCTTGCCGTGCCATTCCTTCCGTTACCCTTGCCTTGCCTTGCTTTCCCTTGCCTTCCTTGCGTTCCGTTATTCTTTGCTTGCCTTCCGTGCATTGCCTAGCCTTGCGTGGTCGTGCCTTAGCCTTTTTTCACCTTGCCATAGCCTTGCTTGGGTTGCCTTGCTTTGCCTTGCATTCCTTGCCTTCCGTTACTCTTTGCTTGCCTTCCGTGCATTGCCTAGCCTTGCGTTGTCGTGCCTTAGCCTTATCTCGCCTGACCGTGCCTTCCTTTGCTTTAAGCTTTCCTTGCATTGTCGTGCATTGCCTAGCCTTGCGTTGTCGTGCATTAACCTTGCCTAGCCTCACCGTGCCTTGCCTTGCGTTACCCTTTCCTTGCCTTGCCGTGCATTTCCTAGCCGTGTGTTGTCGTGCCTTAGCCTTGTTACCCCTTGCCGTGCCGTTCCTTCCGTTATCCTTGCCTTCCCTTGCTTTCCCTTTAATTCCTTGCATTCCGTTACTCCTTGCTTGCTTTCCGTGCATTGCCTATCCTTGCGTTGGCTTTCCTTAGCCTTGCCTCGCCTGACCGTGCTTTCCCATGCGTTACCCTTTCCTTGCCTTGCCGTGCATTGCCTAGCGTGCGTTGTCGTACCTTAGCCTTGTTTCCCCTTGCCGTGCCGTTCCTTCCGTTACCCTTGCCTTCCCTTGCTTTCCCTTGCCTTCCTTACCTTCCGTTACTCTTTGCTTGCCTTCCGTGCATTGCCTAGCCTTGCGTTGCCGTGCCTTAGCCTTATCTCGCCTGACCGTGCCTTCCTTTGCTTCAAGCTTTACTTGCATTGTCGTGCATTGCCTAGCCTTGCGTTGTCGTGCATTAGCCTTGCCTAGCCTCACCGTGCCTTGCCTTGCGTTACCCTTTCCTTGCCTTGCCGTGCATTTCCTAGCCGTGTGTTGTCGTGCCTTAGCCTTGTTTCCCCTTGCCGTTCCGTGCCTTTTGTTACACTTGCATTGCCTGGCTTTGCCTTGACTTCCTTTCCTTCCGTTACTCTTTCCTTGCCTTGCCGTGCATTGCCTAGCCCTGCGTTGTCGTGCCTTAGCCTTGTTTCCCCTTGCCGTGCCGTTCCTTCCGTTACACTTGCCTTTCTTTGCTTTCCCTTGCCTTCCTTACCTTCCGTTACTCTTTGCTTGCCTTCCGTGCATTGCCTAGCCTTGCGTTGTCGTGCCTTAGCCTTATCTCGCCTGACCGTGCCTTCCTTTGCTTTAAGCTTTCCTTGCATTGTCGTGCATTGCCTAGCCTTGCGTTGTCGTGCATTAGCCTTGCCTAGCCTCACCGTGCCTTGCCTTGCGTTACCCTTTCCTTGCCTTGCCGTGCATTGCCTAGCCGTGCGTTGTCGTGCCTTAGCCTTGATTCCCCTTGCCGTGGCGTGCCTTTTGTTACACTTGCCTTGCCTGGCTTTGCTTTGCCTTCCTTTCCGTCCGTTACTCTTTCCTTGCCTTGCCGTGCATTGCCTAGCCTTGCATTGTCGTGCCTTATCCTTGCCTCACCTGACCGTGCCTTCCCCTGCGTTACCCTTTCCTTGCCTTGCCGTGCATTGCCTAGCCCTGCGTTGTCGTGCCTTAGCCTTCTTACCCCTTGCCGTGCCGTTCCTTCCGTTACCCTTGCCTTCCCTTGCTTTCCCTTGCCTTCCTTGCGTTCCGTTACTCTTTGCTTGCTTTCCGTGCATTGCCTAGCCTTGCGTTGTCATGCCTTAGCCTTGCCTCGCCTGACCGTGCTTTCCCATGCGTTACCCTTTCCTTGCCTTGCCGTGCATTGCCTAGCGTGCGTTGTCGGGCCTTAGCCTTGTTTCCCCTTGCCGTGCCGTTCCTTCCGTTACACTTGCCTTTCCTTGCTTTCCCTTGCCTTCCTTACCTTCCGTTACTCTTTGCTTGCCTTCCGTGCATTGCCTAGCCTTGCGTTGTCGTGCCTTAGCCTTGCCTCGCCTGACCGTGCTTTCCCATGCGTTACCCTTTCCTTGCCTTGCCGTTCATTGCCTAGCGTTCGGTGTCGTGCCTTAGACTTGTTCCCCCTTGCCGTGCCGTTCCTTCCGTTACCCTTGCCTTTCCTTGCTTTTCCTTGCCTTCCTTACCTTCCGTTACTCTTTGCTTGCCTTCCCTGAATTTCCTAGCCTTGCGTTGTCGTGCCTTAGCCTTGCCTCGCCTGACCGTGCTTTCCCATGCGTTACCCTTTCCTTGCCTTGCCGTGCATTGCCTAGCGTGCGTTGTCGTGCCTTAGCCTTGTTACCCCTTGCCGTGCCGTTCCTTCCGTTACCCTTGCCTTCCCTTGCTTTCCCTTGCCTTCCTTGCGTTCCGTTACTCTTTGCTTGCTTTCCGTGCATTGCCTAGCCTTGCGTTGTCATGCCTTAGCCTTGCCTCGCCTCACTGTGCCTTGCCCTGCGTTACCCTTTCCTTGCCTTGCCGTGCATTGCCTAGCCGTGCGTTGTCGTGCATCAGCCTTGCCTTGCCTCACCGTGCCTTTCCTTGCGTTACCCTTTCCTTGCCTTGCCGTGCATTGCCTAGCCGTGCGTTGCCGTGCCTTAGCCTTGTTTCCCCTTGCCGTGCCGTTCCTTCCGTTACCCTTGCCTTGCCTTGCTTTCCCTTGCCTTCCTTGCATTCCGTTACTCTTTGCTTGCCTTCCGTTCATTGCCTAGCCTTGCGTTGTCGTGCATTAGCCTTGCCTCCCCAAATCGTGCCTTGCCTTGCGTTACCCTTTCCTTGCCTTGCCCTGCATTGCCTAGCCCTGTGTTGTCGTGCCTTAGCGTTGTTTCCCCTTACCGTGCCGTTCCTTTCGTTACCCTTGCCTTCCCCTGCTTTCCTTTGCATTCCTTGCCTTCCGTTACTCTTTGCTTGCCTTCCGTGCATTGCCTAGCCTTTCGTTGTCGTGCCTTAGCCTTGTTTCCCCTTGCCGTGCCGTGCCTGTTGTTACACTTGCCTTGCCATGCTTTGCCTTCCCTTCCTTTCCTTCCGTTACCCTTTCCTTGCCTTGCCGTTCATTGCGTAGCCTTGCGTTGTCGTGCCTTAGCCTTGCCTCGCCTGACCGTGCTTTCCCATGCGTTACCCTTTCCTTGCCTTGCCGTGCATTGCCTAGCGTGCGTTGTCGTGCCTTAGCCTTGTTACCCCTTGTCGTGCCGTTCCTTCCGTTACCCTTGCCTTCCCTTGCTTTCCCTTGCCTTCCTTGCGTTCCGTTACTCTTTGCTTGCCTTCCGTGCATTGCCTAGCCTTGCGTTGTCGTGCCTTAGGCTTGCCTCGCCTGACCGTGCTTTCCCATGCGTTACCCTTTCCTTGCCTTGCCGTGCATTGCCTAGCGTGCGTTGTCGTGCCTTAGCCTTGTTTCCCCTTGCCGTGCCGTTCCTTCCGTTACACTTGCCTTTCTTTGCTTTCCCTTGCCTTCCTTACCTTCCGTTACTCTTTGCTTGCCTTCCGTGCATTGCCTAGCCTTGCGTTGTCGTGCCTTAGCCTTATCTCGCCTGACCGTGCCTTCCTTTGCTTTAAGCTTTCCTTGCATTGTCGTGCATTGCCTAGCCTTGCGTTGTCGTGCATTAGCCTTGCCTAGCCTCACCGTGCCTTGCCTTGCGTTACCCTTTCCTTGCCTTGCCCTGCATTGCCTAGCCGTGCTTTGTCGTGCCTTAGCCTTGATTCCCCTTGCCGTGGCGTGCCTTTTGTTACACTTGCCTTGCCTGGCTTTGCCTTGCCTTCCTTTCCTTCCGTTACTCTTTCCTTGCCTTGCCGTGCATTGCCTAGCCTTGCATTGTCGTGCCTTATCCTTGCCTCACCTGACCGTGCCTTCCCCTGCGTTACCCTTTCCTTGCCTTGCCGTGCATTGCCTAGCCCTGCGTTGTCGTGCCTTAGCCTTCTTACCCCTTGCAGTGCCGTTCCTTCCGTTACCCTTGCCTTCCCTTGCTTTCCCTTGCCTTCCTTACCTTCCGTTACTCTTTGCTTGCCTTCCGTGCATTGCCTAGCCTTGCGTTGTCGTGCCTTAGCCTTGCCTCGCCTGACCGTGCTTTCCCATGCGTTACTCTTTCCTTGCCTTGCCGTTCATTGCCTAGCGTTCGGTGTCGTGCCTTAGACTTGTTCCCCCTTGCCGTGCCGTTCCTTCCGTTACCCTTGCCTTTCCTTGCTTTTCCTTGCCTTCCTTACCTTCCGTTACTCTTTGCTTGCCTTCCCTGAATTTCCTAGCCTTCCGTTGTCGTGCCTAAGCCTTGCCTCGCCTGACCGTGCTTTCCCATGCGTTACCCTTTCCTTGCCTTGCCGTGCATTGCCTAGCGTGCGTTGTCGTGCCTTAGCCTTGTTACCCCTTGCCGTGCCGTTCCTTCCGTTACCCTTGCCTTCCCTTGGTTTCCCTTGCCTTCCTTGCGTTCCGTTACTCTTTGCTTGCTTTCCGTGCATTGCCTAGCCTTGCGTTGTCATGCCTTAGGCTTGCCTCGCCTGACCGTGCTTTCCCATGCGTTACCCTTTCCTTGCCTTGCCGTGCATTGCCTAGCGTGCGTTGTCGTGCCTTAGCCTTGTTTCCCCTTGCCGTGCCGTTCCTTCCGTTACACTTGCCTTTCATTGCTTTCCCTTGCCTTCCTTACCTTCCGTTACTCTTTGCTTGCCTTCCGTGCATTGCCTAGCCTTGCGTTGTCGTGCCTTAGCCTTATCTCGCCTGACCGTGCCTTCCTTTGCTTTAAGCTTTCCTTGCATTGTCGTGCATTGCCAACCTTGCGTTGTCGTGCATTAGCCTTGCCTAGCCTCACCGTGCCTTGCCTTGCGTTACCCTTTCCTTGCCTTGCCGTGCATTGCCTAGCCGTGCGTTGTCGTGGCTTAGCGTTGTTTCCCCTTGCCGTGGCGTGCCTTTTGTTACACTTGCATTTCCTGTCTTTGACTTGCCTTCCTTTCCTTCCGTTACTCTTTCCTTGCCTTGCCGTGCTTTGCCTAGCCTTACATTGTCGTGCCTTATCCTTGCCTCACCTGACCGTGCCTTCCCCTGCGTTACCCTTTCCTTGCCTTGCCGGGCATTGCCTAGCCCTGCGTTGCCGTGCCTTAGCCTTGTTACCCCTTGCCGTGCCGTTCCTTCCGTTACCCTTGCCTTCCCTTGCTTTCCCTTGCCTTCCTTGCGTTCCGTTACTCTTTGCTTGCTTTCCGTGCATTGCCTAGCCTTGCGTTGTCATGCCTTAGCCTTGCATCGCCTGACCGTGCTTTCCCATGCGTTACCCTTTCCTTGCCTTTCCGTGCATTGCCTAGGCGTGCGTTGTCGTGCCTTAGCCTTGTTTCCCCTTGCCGTGCCGTTCCTTCCGTTACACTTGTCTTTCCTTCCTTTCCCTTGCCTTCCTTACCTTCCGTTACACTTTGCTTGCCTTCCGTGCATTGCCTAGCCTTGCGTTGTCGTGCCTTAGCGTTGCCTCGCCTGACCGTGCTTTCAAATGCGTTACCCTTTCCTTGCCTTGCCGTTCATTGCCTAACGTTCGGTGTCGTGCCTTAGACATGTTTCCCCTTGCCGTGCCGTTCCTTCCGTTACCCTGGCCTTTCCTTCCTTTTCCTTGCCTTGCTTACCTTCCGTTACTCTTTGCTTGCCTTCCCTGAATTTCCTAGCCTTGCGTTGTCGTGCCTTAGCCTTATCTCGCCTGACCTTGCCTTCCTTTGCTTTAAGCTTTCCTTGCATTGTCGTGCATCGCCTAGCCTTGCGTTTTCGTGCATTAGCCTTGCCTAGCCTCACCGTGCCTTTCCTTGCGTTACCCTTTGCTTGCCTTGCCGTGCATTGCCTAGCCTGCGTTGCCGTGCTTTAGCTTTGTTTCCCCTTGCCGTGCCGTTCCTTCCGTTACCCTGGACTTTGCTTCCTTTTCCTTGCCTTGCTTACCTTCCGTTACTCTTTGCTTGCCTTCCCTGAATTGCCTAGCCTTGCGTTGTCGTGCCTTTGCCTTATCTCGCCTGACCTTGCCTTCCTTTGCTTTAAGCTTTCCTTGCATTGTCGTGCATCGCCTAGCCTTGCCTTTTCGTGCATTAGCCTTGCCTAGCCTCACCGTGCCTTTCCTTGCGTTACCCTTTGCTTGCCTTGGGGTGCATTGCCTAGCGTGCGTTGTCGTGCCTTAGCCTTGTTTCCCCTTGCCGTGCCGTTCCTTCCGTTACCCTTGCCTTGCCTTGCTTTCCCTTGCCTTCCTTGCCTTCCGTTACTCTTTGCTTGCCTTCCGTGCATTGCCTAGCCTTGCGTTGTCGTGCGTTAGCCTTATCTCGCCTGACCGTGCCTTCCTTTGCTTTAAGCTTTCCTTGCATTGTCGTGCATTGCCTAGCCTTGCGTTGTCGTGCATTAACCTTGCCTAAGCTCACCGTGCCTTGCCTTGCGTTACCCTTTCCTTGCCTTGCCGTGCATTTCCTAGCCGTGTGTTGTCGTGCCTTAGCCTTGTTACCCCTTGCCGTGCCGTTCCTTCCGTTACCCTTGTCTTCCCTTGCTTTCCCTTTGATTCCTTGCATTCCGTTACTCCTTGCTTGCTTTCCGTGCATTGCCTAGCCTTGCGTTGGCTTTCCTTTGCCTTGCCTCGCCTGACCGTGCTTTCCCATGCGTTACCCTTTCCTTGCCTTGCCGTGCATTGCCTAGCGTGCGTTGTCGTACCTTAGCCTTGTTTCCCCTTGTCGTGCCGTTCCTTCCGATACCCTTGCCTTCCCTTGCTTTCCCTTTCCTTCCTTGCATTCCGTTACTCCTTGCTTGCTTTCCGTGCATTGCCTAGCCTTGCGTTGGCTTTCCTTAGCCTTGCCTCGCCTGACCGTGCTTTCCCATGCGTTACCCTTTCCTTGCCTTGCCGTGCATTGCCTAGCGTGCGTTGTCGTGCCTTAGACTTGTTTCCCCTTGCCGTGCCGTTCCTTCCTTTACCCTTGCCTTCCCTTGCTTTCCCTTTCCTTCCTTGCCTTCCGTTACTCTTTGCTTGCCTTCCGTGAATTGCCTAGCCTTGCGTTGTCGTGCCTTAGCCTTATCTCGCCTGACCGTGCCTTCCTTTGCTTTAAGCTTTCCTTGCATTGTCGTGCATTGCCTAGCCTTGCGTTGTCGTGCATTAGCCTTGCCTAGCCTCACCGTGCCTTGCCTTGCGTTACCCTTTCCTTGCCTTGCCGTGCATTTCCTAGCCGTGTGTTGTCGTGCCTTAGCCTTGTTTCCCCTTGCCGTTGCGTGCCTTTTGTTACAGTTGCCTTGCCTGGCTTTGCCTTGCCTTCCTTTCCTTCCGTTACTCTTTCCTTGCCTTGCCGTGCATTGCCTAGCCCTGCGTTTTCGTGCCTTAGCCTTGTTACCCCTTGCCGTGCCGTTCCTTCCGTTACCCTTGCCTTCCCTTGCTTTCCCTTGCCTTCCTTGCGTTCCGTTACTCTTTGCTTGCTTTCCGTGCATTGCCTAGCCTTGCGTTGTCATGCCTTAGGCTTGCCTCGCCTGACCGTGCTTTCCAATGCGTTACCCTTTCCTTGCCTTGCCGTGAATTGCCTAGCGTGCGTTGTCGTGCCTTAGCCTTGTTTCCCCTTGCCGTGCCGTTCCTTCCATTACACTTGCCTTTCTTTGCTTTCCCTTGCCTTCCTTACCTTCCGTTACTCTTTGCTTGCCTTCCGTGCATTGCCTAGCCTTGCGTTGTCGTGCCTTAGCCTTATCTCGCCTGACCGTGCCTTCCTTTGCTTTAAGCTTTCCTTGCATTGTCGTGCATTGCCTAGCCTTGCGTTGTCGTGCATTAGCCTTGCCTAGCCTCACCGTGCCTTGCCTTGCGTTACCCTTTCCTTGCCTTGCCCTGCATTGCCTAGCCGTGCGTTGTCGTGCCTTAGCCTTGATTCCCCTTGCCGTGGCGTGCCTTTTGTTACACTTGCCTTGCCTGGCTTTGCCTTGCCTTCCTTTCCTTCCTTTACTCTTTCCTTGCCTTGCCGTGCATTGCCTAGCCTTGCATTGTCGTGCCTTATCCTTGCCTCACCTGACCGTGCCTTCCCCTGCGTTACCCTTTCCTTGCCTTGCCGTGCATTGCCTAGCCCTGCGTTGTCGTGCCTTAGCCTTGTTTCCCCTTGCCGTGCCGTTCCTTCCGTTACCCTTGCCTTTACTTGCTTTCCCTTGCCTTCCTTGCCTTCCGTTACTCTTTTCTTGCCTTCCGTGCATTACCTAGCCTTGCGTTGTCGTGCCTTAGCCTTGCCTCGCCTGACCGTGCTTTCCCATGCGTTACCCTTTCCTTGCCTTGCCGTTCTTTGCCTAGCGTTCGGTGTCGTGCCTTAGACATGTTCCCCCTTGCCGTGCCGTTCCTTCCGTTACCCTTGCCTTTCCTTGCTTTTCCTTGCCTTCCTTACCTTCCGTTACTCTTTGCTTGCCTTCCCTGAATTTCCTAGCCTTGCGTTGTCGTGCCTTAGCCTTGCCTCGCCTGACCGTGCTTTCCCATGCGTTACCCTTTCCTTGCCTTGCCGTGAATTGCCTAGCGTGCGTTGTCGTGCCTTAGCCTTGTTACCCCTTGCCGTGCCGTTCCTTCCGATACCCTTGCCTTCCCTTGCTTTCCCTTGCCTTCCTTGCGTTCCGTTACTCTTTGCTTGCTTTCCGTGCATTGCCTAGCCTTGCGTTGTCATGCTTTAGGCTTGCCTCGCCTGACCGTGCTTTCCCATGCGTTACCCTTTCCTTGCCTTGCCGTGCATTGCCTAGCGTGCGTTGTCGTGCCTTAGCCTTGTTTCCCCTTGCCGTGCCGTTCCTTCCGTTACACTTGCCTTTCTTTGCTTTCCCTTGCCTTCCTTACCTTCCGTTACTCTTTGCTTCCCTTCCGTGCATTGCCTAGCCTTGCGTTGTCGTGCCTTAGCCTTATCTCGCCTGACCGTGCCTTCCTTTGCTTTAAGCTTTCCTTGCATTGTCGTGCATTGCCTAGCCTTGCGTTGTCGTGCATTAGCCTTGCCTAGCCTCACCGTGCCTTCCCTTGCGTTACCCTTTCCTTGCCTTGCCGTGCATTGCCTAACCGTGCGTTGTCGTGCCTTAGCCTTGATTCCCCTTGCCGTGGCGTGCCTTTTGTTACACTTGCCTTGCCTGGCTTTGCCTTGCCTTCCTTTCCTTCCGTTACACTTTCCTTGCCTTGCCGTGCATTGCCTAGCCTTGCATTGTCGTGCCTTATCCTTGCCTCACCTGACCGTGCCTTCCCCTGCGTTACCCTTTCCTTGCCTTGCCGTGCATTGCCTAGCCCTGCCTTGTCGTGCCTTAGCCTTCTTACCCCTTGCAGTGCCGTTCCTTCCGTTACCCTTGCCTTCCCTTGCTTTCCCTTGCCTTCCTTACCTTCCGTTACTCTTTGCTTGCCTTCCGTGCATTGCCTAGCCTTGCGTTGTCGTGCCTTAGCCTTGCCTCGCCTGACCGTGCTTTCCCATGCGTTACTCTTTCCTTGCCTTGCCGTTCATTGCCTAGCGTTCGGTGTCGTGCCTTAGCGTTGTTTCCCCTTGCCGTGCCGTTCCTTCCGTTACCCTTGCCTTTCCTTGCTTTTCCTTGCCTTCCTTACCTTCCGTTACTCTTTGCTTGCCTTCCCTGAATTTCCTAGCCTTGCGTTGTCGTGCCTTAGCCTTGCCTCGCCTGACCGTGCTTTCCCATGCGTTACCCTTTCCTTGCCTTGCCGTGCATTGCCTAGCGTGCGTTGTCGTGCCTTAGCCTTGTTACCCCTTGCCGTGCCGTTCCTTCCGTTACCCTTGCCTTCCCTTGCTTTCCCTTGCCTTCCTTGCGTTCCGTTACTCTTTGCTTGCTTTCCGTGCATTGCTTAGGCTTGCGTTGTCATGCCTTAGGCTTGCCTCGCCTGACCGTGCTTTCCCATGCGTTACCCTTTCCTTGCCTTGCCGTGCATTGCCTAGCGTGCGTTGTCGTGCCTTAGCCTTGTTTCCCCTTGCCGTGCCGTTCCTTCCGTTACACTTGCCTTTCTTTGCTTTCCCTTGCCTTCCTTACCTTCCGTTACTCTTTGCTTGCCTTCCGTGCATTGCCTAGCCTTGCGTTGTCGTGCCTTAGCCTTATCTCGCCTGACCGTGCCTTCCTTTGCTTTAAGCTTTCCTTGCATTGTCGTGCATTGCCTAGCCTTGCGTTGTCGTGCATTAGCCTTGCCTAGCCTCACCGTGCCTTGCCTTGCGTTACCCTTTCCTTGCCTTGCCGTGCATTGCCTAGCCGTGCGTTGTCGTGCCTTAGCCTTGATTCCCCTTTTCGTGGCGTGCCTTTTGTTACACTTGCCTTGCCTGGCTTTGCCTTGCCTTCCTTTCCTTCCGTTACTCTTTGCTTGCCTTGCCGTGCATTGCCTAGCCCTGCGTTGTCGTGCCTTAGCCTTGTTACCCCTTGCCGTGCCGTTCCTTCCGTTACCCTTGCCTTCCCTTGCTTTCCCTTGCCTTCCTTGCGTTCCGTTACTCTTTGCTTGCTTTCCGTGCATTGCCTAGCCTTGCGTTGTCATGCCTTAGCCTTGCCTCGCCAGACCGTGCTTTCCCATGCGTTACCCTTTCCTTGCCTTGCCGTGCATTGCCTAGCGTGCGTTGTCGTGCCTTAGCCTTGTTTCCCCGTGCCGTGCCGTTCCTTCCGTTACACTTGCTTTCCTTGCTTTACCTTGCCTTCCTTACCTTCCGTTACTCTTTCCTTGCCTTCCGTGCATTGCCTAGCCTTGCGTTGTCGTGCCTTAGCCTTGCCTCGCCTGACCGTGCTTTCCCATGCGTTACACTTTCCTTGCCTTGCCGTTCATTGCCTAGCGTTCGGTGTCGTGCCTGAGACTTGTTCCCCCTTGCCGTGCCGTTCCTTCCGTTACCCTTGCCTTTCCTTGCTTTTCCTTGGCTTGCTTACCTTCCGTTACTCTTTGCTTGCCTTCCCTGAATTGCCTAGCCTTGCGTTGTCGTGCCTTTGCCTTATCTCGCCTGACCTTGACTTCCTTTGCTTTAAGCTTTCCTTGCATTGTCGTGCATTGCCTAGCCTTGCGTTTTCGTGCATTAGCCTTGTCTAGCCTCACCGTGCCTTGCCTTGCGTTACCCTTTGTTTGCCTTGCCGTGCATTGCCTCGCCGTGCGTTGTCGTGCCTTAGCCTTGTTTCCCCTTGCCGTGCAGTTCCTTCCGTTACACTTGCCTTTCTTTGCTTTCCCTTCCCTTCCTCACCTTCCGTTACTCTTTGCTTGCCTTCCGTGCATTGCCTAGCCTTGGGTTGTCGTGCCTTAGCCTTGCCTCGCATGAACGTGCTTTCCCATGCGTTACCCTTTACTTGCCTTGCCGTGCATTGCCCAGCCTGCGTTGCCGTGCCTTAGCCTTGTTTCCCCTTGCCGTGCAGTTCCTTCCGTTACCCTTGCCTTTCCTTACTTTTCCTTGCCTTGCTTACCTTCCGTTACTCTTTGCTTCCCTTCCCTGCATTGCCTAGCCTTGCGTTGTCGTGCCTTAGCCTTATCTCGCCTGACCGTGCCTTACTTTGCTTTAAGCTTTCCTTGCATTGTGGTGCATTGCCTAGCCTTACGTTGTCGTGCATTTGCCTTGCCTAGCCTCACCGTGCCTTGCCTTGCGTTACCCTTTCCTTGCCTTGCCGTGCATTGCCTAGCCTTGCATTGTCGTGCCTTATCCTTGCCTCACCTGACCGTGCCTTCCCCTGCGTTACCCTTTCCTTGCCTTGCCGTGCATTGCCTAGCCCTGCGTTGTCGTGCCTTAGCCTTCTTACCCCTTGCCGTGCCGTTCCTTCCGTTACCCTTGCCTTCCCTTGCTTTCCCTTGCCTTCCTTGCGTTCCGTTACTCTTTGCTTGCTTTCTGTGCATTGCCTAGACTTGCGTTGTCATGCCTTAGCCTTGCCTCGCCTGACCGTGCTTTCCCATGCGTTACCCTTTCCTTGCCTTGCCGTTCATTGCCTAGCGTTCGGTGTCGTGCCTTATACTTGTTCCCCCTTGTCGTGCCGTTCCTTCCGTTACCCTTGCCTTTCCTTGCTTTTCCTTGCCTTCCTTACCTTCCGTTACTCTTTGCTTGCCTTCCCTGAATTTCCTAGTCTTGCGTTGTCGTGCCTTAGCCTTGCCTCGCCTGACCGTGCTTTCCCATGCGTTACCCTTTCCTTGCCTTGCCGTGCATTGCCTAGCGTGCGTTGTCGTGCCTTAGCCTTGTTTGCCCTTACCGTGCCGTTCCTTTCGTTACCCTTGCCTTCCCCTGCTTTCCCATGCATTCCTTGCCTTCCGTTACTCTTTGCTTGCCTTCCGTGCATTGCCTAGCCTTGCGTAGTCGTGCCTTAGCCTTGCCTCGCCTGACCGTGCCTTGCCTTGCGTTACCCTTTCCTTGCCTTGCCGTGCATTGCCTAGCCGTGCGTTGCCGTGCCTTAGCCTTGTTTGCCCTTGCCGAGCCGTTCCTTCCGTTACCCTTACCTTGCTTTCCCTTGCCTTCCTTGCCTTCCGTTACTCTTTGCTTGCCTTCCGTGCATTGCCTAGCCTTGCGTTGTCGTGTCTTAGCCTTTTTTCACCTTGCCATAGCCTTGCTTGCGTTGCCTTGCTTTGCCTTGCCTTCCTTGCCTTCCGTTACTCTTTGCTTGCCTTCCGTGCATTGCCTAGCCTTGCGTGGTCGTGCCTTAGCCTTTTTTCACCTTGCCATAGCCTTGCTTGCGTTGCCTTGCTTTGCCTTGCATTCCTTGCCTTCCGTTACTCTTTGCTTGCCTTCCGTGCATTGCCTAGCCTTGCGTTGTAGTGCATTAGCCTTGCCTCCCCAAACAGTGCCTTGCCTTGCGTTACCCTTTACTTGCCTTGCCCTGCATTGCCTAGCCCTGTGTTGTCGTGCGTTAGCCTTGTTTCCCCTTGCCGTGCCGTTCCTTCCGTTACCCTTGCCTTGCCTTGCTTTCCCTTGCCTTCCTTGCCTTCCGTTACTCTTTGCTTGCCTTCCGTGCATTGCCTAGCCTTGCGTTGTCGTGCATTAGCCTTGCCTCGCCTGACCGTGCCTTGCCTTGCGTTACCCTTTCCTTGCCTTGCCGTGCACTGCCTAGCCTTGCCTTGTCGTGCATTAGCCTTGCCTTGCCTGACCGTGCCTTGCCTGGCGTTACCCTTTCCTTGCCTTGCCCTGCATTGCCTAGCCCTGTGTTGTCGTGCCTTAGCCTTGTTTCCCCTTGCCGTGCCGTTCCTTCCGTTACCCTTGCCTTGCCTTGCTTTCCCTTGCTTTCCTTGCCTTCCGTTACTCTTTGCTTGCCTTCCGTGCATTGACTAGCCTTGCGTTGTCGTGCGTTAGCCTTGCCTCGCCTGACCGTGCCTTGCCTTGCGTTACCCTTTCCTTGCCTTGCCGTGCACTGCCAAGCCTTGCCTTGTCGTGCATTAGCCTTGCCTTGCCTGACCGTGCCTTGCCTGGCGTTACCCTTTCCTTGCCTTGCCGTGCATTGCCTAGCCGTGCGTTGTCGTGCCTTAGCCTTGTTTCCCCTTGCCGTGCCGTTCCTTCCGTTACCCTTGCCTTGCCTTGCCTTCCTTGCCTTCCGTTACTCTTTGCTTGCCTTCCGTGCATTGCCTAGCCTTGCGCTGTCGTGCATTAGCCTTGCCTTGCCTCACAGTGCCTTGCCTTGCGTTACCTATTCCTTGGCTGGCCGTGCATTGCCTAGCCGTGCGTTGTGGTGCCTTAGCCTTGTTTCACCTTGCCATAGCCTTGCTTGCTTTGCCTTGCATTCCCTGCCTTCCGTTACTCTTTGCTTGCCTTCCGTGCATTGCCTAGCCTTGCGTTGTCGTGCCTTAGACTTTTTTCACCTTGCCATAGCCTTGCTTGCGTTGCCTTGCTTTGCCTTGCATTCCTTGCCTTCCGTTACTCTTTGCTTGCCTTCCGTGCATTGCCTAGCCTACCCTTGTCGTGCCTTAGCCTTGCCTCGCCTAACCGTGCCTTGCCTTGCGTTACCCTTTCCTTGCCTTGCCGTGCATTGCCAAACCGTGCGTTGTCGTGCATTAGCCTCGCCTTGCATTACCGTGCCTTGCCTTGCGTTACCCTTTCCTTGCCTGGCCGTGCATTGCTTAGCCTTGCGTTGCCGTGCCTTAGCCTTGTTTCCCCTTGCCGTGCCGTTCCTTCCGTTACACTTGCCTTTCCTTGCTTTCCCTTGCCTTCCTTACCTTCCGTTACTCTTTGCTTGCCTTCCGTGCAATGCCTAGCCTTGCGTTGTCGTGCCTTAGCCTTATCTCGCCTGACCGTGCCTTCCTTTGCTTTAAGCTTTCCTTGCATTGTCGTGCATTGCCTAGCCTTGCGTTGTCGTGCATTAACCTTGCCTAGCCTCACCGTGCCTTGCCTTGCGTTACCCTTTCCTTGCCTTGCCGTGCATTTCCTAGCCGTGTGTTGTCGTGCCTTAGCCTTGTTACCCCTTGCCGTGCCGTTCCTTCCGTTACCCTTGCCTTCCCTTGCTTTTCCTTTAATTCCTTGCATTCCGTTACTCCTTGCTTGCTTTCCGTGCATTGCCTATCCTTGCGTTGGCTTTCCTTAGCCTTGCCTCGCCTGACCGTGCTTTCCCATGCGTTACCCTTTCCTTGCCTTGCCGTGCATTGCCTAGCGTGCGTTGTCGTACCTTAGCCTTGTTTCCCCTTGCCGTGCCGTTCCTTCCGTTACCCTTGCCTTCCCTTGCTTTCCCTTTCCTTCCTTGCATTCCGTTACTCCTTGCTTGCTTTCCGTGCATTGCCTAGCCTTGCGTTGGCTTTCCTTAGCCTTGCCTCGCCTGACCGTGCTTTCCCATGCGTTACCCTTTCCTTGTCTTGCCGTGCATTGCCTAGCGTGCGTTGTCGTGCCTTAGCCTTGTTTCCCCTTGCCGTGCCGTTCCTTCCGTTACCCTTGCCTTCCCTTGCTTTCCCTTGCCTTCCTTACCTTCCGTTACTCTTTGCTTGCCTTCCGTGCATTGCCTAGCCTTGCGTTGCCGTGCCTTAGCCTTATCTCGCCTGAACGTGCCTTCCTTTGCTTTAAGCTTTCCTTGCATTGTCGTGCATTGCCTTGCCTTGCGTTGTCGTGCTTTAGCCTTGCCTAGCCTCACCGTGCCTTGCCTTGCGTTACCATTTCCTTGCCTTGCCGTGCATTGCCTAGCTGTGCGTTGTCGTGCCTTAGCCTTGATTCCCCTTGCCGTGGCGTGCCTTTTGTTACACTTGCCTTGCCTGGCTTTGCCTTGCCTTCCTTTCCTTCCGTTACTCTTTCCTTGCCTTGCCGTGCATTGACTAGCCTTGCATTGTCCTGCCTTCTCCTTGCCTCACCTGACCGTGCCTTCCCCTGCGTTACCCTGTCCTTGCCTTGCCGTGCATTGCCTAGCCCTGCGTTGTCGTGCCTTAGCCTTCTTACCCCTTGCCGTGCCGTTCCTTCCGTTACCCTTGCCTTCCCTTGCTTTCCCTTGCCTTCCTTGCGTTCCGTTACTCTTTGCTTGCTTTCCGTGCATTGCCTAGCCTTGCGTTGTCGTGCCTTAGCCTTGCCTCGCCTGACCGTGCTTTCCCATGCGTTACCCTTTCCTTGCCTTGCCGTTCATTGCCTAGCGTTCGGTGTCGTGCCTTAGATTTGGTCCCCCTTGCCGTGCCGTTCCTTCCGTTACCCTTGCCTTTCCTTGCTTTTCCTTGCCTTCCTTACCTTCCGTTACTCTTTGCTTGCCTTCCCTGAATTTCCTAGCCTTGCGCTGTCGTGCCTTAGCCTTGCCTCGCCTGACCGTGCTTTCCCATGCGTTACCCTTTCCTTGCCTTGCCGTGCATTGCCTAGGGTGCGTTGTCGTGCCTTAGCCTTGTTTCCCCTTGCCGTGCCGTTCCTTCCGTTACACTTGCCTTTCCTTGCTTTCCCTTGCCTTCCTTACCTTCCGTTACTCTTTGCTTGCCTTCCGTGCATTGCCTAGCCTTGCGTTGTCGTGCCTTAGCTTTGCCTCGCCTGACCGTGCTTTTCCATGCGTTACCCTTTCCTTGCCTTGCCGTTTATTGCCTAGCGTTCGGTGTCGTGCCTTAGACTTGTTCCCCCTTGCCGTGCCGTTCCTTCCGTTACCCTTGCCTTTCCTTGCTTTTCCTTGCCTTCCTTACCTTCCGTTACTCTTTGCTTGCCTTCCCTGAATTTCCTAGCCTTGCGTTGTCGTGCCTTAGCCTTGCCTCGCCTGACCGTGCTTTCCCATGCGTTACCCTTTCCTTGCCTTGCCGTGCATTGCCTAGCGTGCGTTGTCGTGCCTTAGCCTTGTTACCCCTTGCCGTGCCGTTCCTTCCGTTACCCTTGCCTTCCCTTGCTTTCCCTTGCCTTCCTTGCGTTCCGTTACTCTTTGCTTGCTTTCCGTGCATTGCCTAGCCTTGCGTTGTCGTGCATCAGCCTTGCCTTGCCTCACCGTTCCTTGCCTTGCGTTACCCTTTCCTTGCCTTGCCGTGCATTGCCTAGCCCTGCGTTGCCGTGCCTTAGCCTTGTTTCCCCTTGCCGTGCCGTTCCTTCCGTTACCCTTGCCTTGCCTTGCTTTCCCTTGCCTTCCTTGCCTTCCGTTACTCTTTGCTTGCCTTCCGTGAATTGCCTAGCCTTGCGTTGTCGTGCATTAGCCTTGCCTCCCCAAACCGTGCCTTGCCTTGCGTTACCCTTTCCTTGCCTTGCCCTGCATTGCCTAGAACTGTGTTGTCGTGCCTTACCCTTGTTTCCCCTTACCGTGCCGTAAATTTCGTTACCCTTGCCTTCCCCTGCTTTCCTTTGCATTCCTTGCCTTCCGTTACTCTTTGCTTGCCTTCCGTGCATTGCCTAGCCTTGCGTTGTCGTGCCTTAGCCTTGTTTCCCCTTGCCGTGCCGTGCCTGTTGTTACACTTGCCTTGCCTTGCTTTGCCTTGCCTTCCTTTCCTTCCGTTACTCTTTCCTTGCATAGCCGTGCACTGCCTAGCCTTGCGATGTCGTACATTAGCTTTGCCTCGCCTGACAGTGCCTTGCCTTGCGTTACCCTTTCCTTGCCTTGCCGTGCATTGCCTAGCCCTGCGTTGCCGTGCCTTAGCCTTGTTTCCCCTTGCCGAGCCGTTCCTTCCGTTACTCTTGCCTTGCCTTGCTTTCCCTTGCCTTCCTTGCCTTCGGTTACTCTTTGCTTGCCTTCCGTGCATTGCCTAGCCTTGCGTTGTCGTCATTAGCCTTGCCTCGCCTGACCATGCTTTGCCTTGCGTTACCCTTTCCTTGCCTTGCCGAGCATTGCCTAGCCGTGCGTTGTCGTGCATTAGCCTTGTCTAGCCTTACCGTGCCTCGCCTTGCGTTACCTTTTCCTTGCCTGGCCGTGCATTGCCTAGCCGTGCGTTGCCGTTCCTTAGCCTTGTTTCCCCTTGCCGTGCCGTACCTTTTGTTACACTTGCCTTGCCTTGCTTTGCCTTGCCTTCCTTTCCTTCCGTTACTCTTTCCTTGCCTAGCCGTGCACTGCCTAGCCTTGCGTTGTCGTGCATTAGCCTTGCCTCCCCAAACCGTGCCTTGACTTGCGTTACCATTTCCTTGCCTTGCCCTGCATTGCCTAGCCGTGCGTTACCGTGCCTTAGCCTTGTTTCCCCTTGCCGTGCCGTTCCTTCCGTTAACCTTGCCTTGCCTTGCTTTCCCTTGCCTTCCTTGCGTTCCGTTACTCTTTGCTTGCCTTCCGTGCATTGCCTAGCCTTGCGTTGTCGTGCCTTAGCCTTGCCTCGCCTAACCGTGCCTTGCCTTGCGTTACCCTTTCCTTGCCTTGCCATGCATTGCCTAGCCGTGCGTTGTCGTGCATTAGCCTCGCCTTGCATTACTGTGCCTTGCCTTGCGTTACCCTTTCCTTGCCTGGCCTTGCATTGCTTAGCCTTGCGTTGCCGTGCCTTAGCCTTGTTTCCCCTTGCCGTGCCGTGCCTTTTGTTACACTTGCCTTGCCTTGCTTTGCCTTGCCTTCCTTTCCTTCCGTTACTCTTTCCTTGACTAGCCGTGCACTGCGTAGCCTTGCGTTGTCGTGCATTACCCATGCCTCGCCTGACCGTGCCTTGCCTTGCATTACCCTTTCCTTGCCTTGCCGTGCATTGCCTAGCCCTGCGTTGTCGTGCCTTAGCCTTGTTTCCCCTTACCGTGCCGTTCCTTCCGTTACCCTTGCCTTCCCCTCCTTTCCCTTGCCTTCCTTGCCTTCCGTTACTCTTTGCTTGCCTTCCGTGCATTGCCTAGCCTTGCGTTGTCGTGCCTTAGCCTTGCCTCGCCTCACCGTGCCTTGCCTTGCGTTACCCTTTCCTTGCCTTGCCGTGCATTGCCTAGCCGTGCGTTGTCGTGCATCAGCCTTGCCTTGCCTCACCGTGCCTTGCCATGCGTTACCCTTTCCTTGCCTTGCCGTGCATTGCCTAGCCGTGCGTTGCCGTGCCTTAGCCTTGTTTCCCCTTGCCGTGCCGTTCCTTCCGTTACCCTTGCCTTGCCTTGCCTTCCCTTGCCTTCCTTGACTTCCGTTACTCTTTGCTTGCCTTCCGTTCATTGCCTAGCCTTGCGTTGTCGTGCATTAGCCTTGCCTCCCCAAATCGTGCCTTGCCTTGCGTTACCCTTTCTTTGCCTTGCCCTGCATTGCCTAGCCCTGTGTTGTCGTGCATTAGCCTTGCCTCCCCAAATCGTGCCTTGCCTTGCGTTACCCTTTCCTTGCCTTGCCGTGCATTGCCTAGCCCTGCGTTGTCGTGCCTTAGCCTTGTTTCCCCTTGCCGTGCCGTTCTTTCCGTTACCCTTGCCTTGCCTTGCTTTCCCTTGCCTTCCTTGCCTTCCGTTACTCTTTGCTTGCCTTCCGTGCATTGCCTAGCCTTGCCTTGTCGTGTCTTAGCCTTTTTTCACCTTGCCATAGCCTTGCTTGCGTTGCCTTGCTTTGCCTTGCCTTCCTTGCCTTCCGTTACTCTTTGCTTGCCTTCCGTGCATTGCCTAGCCTTGCGTGGTCGTGCCTTAGCCTTTTTTCACCTTGCCATAGCCTTGCTTGCGTTGCCTTGCTTTGCCTTGCATTCCTTGCCTTCCGTTACTCTTTGCTTGCCTTCCGTGCATTGCCTAGCCTTGGGTTGTCGTGCATTAGCCTTGCCTACCCAAACCGTGCCTTGCCTTGCGTTACCCTTTCCTTGCCTTGCCCTGCATTGCCTAGCCCTGTGTTGTCGTGCCTTAGCCTTGTTTCCCCTTGCCGTGCCGTTCTTTCCGTTACCCTTGCCTTGCCTTGCTTTCCCTTGCTTTCCTTGCCTTCCGTTACTCTTTGCTTTCCTTCCGTGCATTGCCTAGCCTTGCGTTGTCGTGCCTTAGCCTTGCCTCGCCTGACAGTGCCTTGCCTTGCGTTACCCTTTCCTTGCCTTGCCGTGCACTGCCAAGCCTTGCCTTGTCGTGCATTAGCCTTGCCTTGCCTGACCGTGCCTTGCCTGGCGTTACCCTTTCCTTGCCTTGCCTTGCATTGCCTAGCCGTGCGTTGTCGTGCCTTAGCCTTGTTTCCCCTTGCCGTGCCGTTACTTCCGTTACCCTTGCCTTGCCTTGGTTTCCCTTGCCTTCCTTGGTTTCCGTTACGCTTTGCTTGCCTTCCGTGCATTGCCTAGCCTTGCGCTGTCGTGCATTAGCCTTGCCTTGCCTCACAGTGCCTTGCCTTGCGTTACCTTTTCCTTGGCTGGCCGTGCATTGCCTAGCCGTGCGTTGTGGTGCCTTAGCCTTGTTTCACCTTGCCATAGCCTTGCTTGCTTTGCCTTGCCTTCCTTCCATTCCGTTACTCTTTGTTTGCCTTCCGTGCATTGCCTAGCCTAGCGTTGTCGTGCCTTAGCCTTGCCTCGCCTAACCGTGCCTTGCCTTGCGTTACCCTTTCCTTGCCTTGCCGTGCATTGCCAAGCCGTGCGTTGTCGTGCATTAGCCTCGCCTTGCCTTACCGTGCCTTGCCTTGCGTTACCCTTTCCTTGCCTGGCCGTGCATTGCTTAGCCTTGCGTTGCCGTACCTTAGCCTTGTTTCCCCTTGACGTGCCGTGCCTTTTGTTACACTTGCCTTGCCTTGCTTTGCCTTGCCTTCCTTTCCTTCCGTTACTCTTTCCTTGCCTAGCCGTGTACTGCGTAGCCTTGCGTTGTCGTGCATTACCCTTGCCTCGCCTGACCGTGCCTTGCCTTGCGTTACCCTTTCCTTGCCTTGCCGTGCATTGCCTAGCCCTGCGTTGTCGTGCCTTAGCCTTGTTTCCCCTTACCGTGCCGTTCCTTCCGTTACCCTTGCCTTCCCCTGCTTTCCCTTGCCTTCCTTGCCTTCCGTTACTCTTTGCTTGCCTTTCGTGCATTGCCTAGCCTTGCGTTGTCGTGCCTTAGCCATGCGTCGCCTGACCGTGCCTTGCCTTGCGTTACCCTTTCCTTGCCTTGCCATGCATTGCCTAGCCGTGCGTTGTCGTGCATCAGCCTTGCCTTGCCTCACCGTGCCTTGCCTTGCGTTACCCTTTCCTTGCCTTGCCGTGCATTGCCTAGCCGTGCGTTGCCGTGCCTTAGCCTTGTTTCCCCTTGCCGTGCCATTCCTTCCGTTACCCTTGCCTTGCCTTGCTTTCCCTTGCCTTCCTTGGTTTCCGTTACTCTTTGCTTGCCTTCCGTGCATTGCCTAGCCTTGCGTTGTCGTGCCTTAGCCTTGCCTCGCCTGACCGTGCCTTGCCTTGCGTTACCCTTACCTTGCCTTGCCCTGCATTGCCTAGCCGTTCGTTGTCGTGCCTTAGCCTTGTTTGCCCTTGCCGTGCCGTTCCTTCCGTTACCCTTGCCTTGCTTTCCCTTGCCTTCCTTGCCTTCCGTTACTCTTTGCTTGCCTTCCGTGCATTGCCTAGCATTGCGTTGTCGTGTCTTAGCCTTTTTTCACCTTGCCATAGCCTTGCTTGCGTTGCCTTGCTTTGCCTTGCCTTCCTTGCCTTCCGTTACTCTTTGCTTGCCTTCCGTGCATTGCCTAGCCTTGCGTTGTCGTGCCTTAGCCTTGTTTCCCCTTGCCGAGCCGTTCCTTCCGTTACCCTTGCCTTCCCTTGGTTTCCCTTGCCTTCCTTGCCTTTCGTTACTCTTTGCTTGCCTTCCGTGCATTGCCTAGACTTGCGTTGTCGTGCCTTAGCCTTGCCTCGCCTGACCGTGCCTTGCCTTGCGTTACCCTTTCCTTGCCTTGCCGTGCATTGCCTAGCCTTGCGTTGTCGTCATTAGCCTTGCCTCGCCTGACCGTGCCTTGCCTTGCATTACCCTTTCCTTGCCTTGCCGAGCATTACCTATCCGTGCGTTGTCGTGCATTAGCCTTGTGTAGCCTTACCGTGCCTCGCCTTGCGTTACCCTTTCCTTGCCTGGCCGTGCATTGCCTAGCCGTGCGTTGCCGTTCCTTAGCCTTGTTTCCCCTTGCCGTGCCTTGCCTTTTGTTACACTTGCCTTGCCTTGCTTTGCCTTGCCTTCCTTTCCTTCCGTTACTCTTTCCTTGCCTAGCCGTGCACTGCGTATCCTTGCGTTGTCGTGCATTAGCCTTTCCTCCCCAAACCGTGCCTTGCCTTGCTTTGCCTTGCCTTCCTTTCCTTCCGTTACTCTTTCCTTGCCTAGCCGTGCACTGCGTATCCTTGCGTTGTCGTGCATTAGCCTTGCCTCGCCTGACCGTGCCTTGCCTTGCGTTACCCTTACCTTGCCTTGCCCTGCATTGCCTAGCCCTGTGTTGTCGTGCCTTAGCCTTGTTTCCCCTTACCGTGCCGTTCCTTTCGTTACCCTTGCCTTCCCCTGCTTTCCCTTGCATTCCTTGCCTTCCGTTACTCTTTGCTTGCCTTCCGTGCATTGCCTTGCCTTGCGTTGTCGTGTCTTAGCCTTTTTTCACCTTGCCATAGCCTTGCTTGCGTTGCCTTGCTTTGCCTTGCCTTCCTTGCCTTCCGTTACTCTTTGCTTGCCTTCCGTGCATTGCCTAGCCTTGCGTGGTCGTGCCTTAGCCTTTTTTCACCTTGCCATAGCCTTGCTTGGGTTGCCTTGCTTTGCCTTGCATTCCTTGCCTTCCGTTACTCTTTGCTTGCCTTCCGTGCATTGCCTAGCCTTGCGTTGTCGTGCCTTAGCCTTATCTCGCCTGACCGTGCCTTCCTTTGCTTTAAGCTTTCCTTGCATTGTCGTGCATTGCCTAGCCTTGCGTTGTCGTGCATTAACCTTGCCTAGCCTCACCGTGCCTTGCCTTGCGTTACCCTTTCCTTGCCTTGCCGTGCATTTCCTAGCCGTGTGTTGTCGTGCCTTAGCCTTGTTACCCCTTGCCGTGCCGTTCCTTCCGTTACCCTTGCCTTCCCTTGCTTTCCCTTTAATTCCTTGCATTCCGTTACTCCTTGCTTGCTTTCCGTGCATTGCCTATCCTTGCGTTGGCTTTCCTTAGCCTTGCCTCGCCTGACCGTGCTTTCCCATGCGTTACCCTTTCCTTGCCTTGCCGTGCATTGCCTAGCGTGCGTTGTCGTACCTTAGCCTTGTTTCCCCTTGCCGTGCCGTTCCTTCCGTTACCCTTGCCTTCCCTTGCTTTCCCTTGCCTTCCTTACCTTCCGTTACTCTTTGCTTGCCTTCCGTGCATTGCCTAGCCTTGCGTTGCCGTGCCTTAGCCTTATCTCGCCTGACCGTGCCTTCCTTTGCTTCAAGCTTTACTTGCATTGTCGTGCATTGCCTAGCCTTGCGTTGTCGTGCATTAGCCTTGCCTAGCCTCACCGTGCCTTGCCTTGCGTTACCCTTTCCTTGCCTTGCCGTGCATTTCCTAGCCGTGTGTTGTCGTGCCTTAGCCTTGTTTCCCCTTGCCGTTCCGTGCCTTTTGTTACACTTGCATTGCCTGGCTTTGCCTTGACTTCCTTTCCTTCCGTTACTCTTTCCTTGCCTTGCCGTGCATTGCCTAGCCCTGCGTTGTCGTGCCTTAGCCTTGTTTCCCCTTGCCGTGCCGTTCCTTCCGTTACACTTGCCTTTCTTTGCTTTCCCTTGCCTTCCTTACCTTCCGTTACTCTTTGCTTGCCTTCCGTGCATTGCCTAGCCTTGCGTTGTCGTGCCTTAGCCTTATCTCGCCTGACCGTGCCTTCCTTTGCTTTAAGCTTTCCTTGCATTGTCGTGCATTGCCTAGCCTTGCGTTGTCGTGCATTAGCCTTGCCTAGCCTCACCGTGCCTTGCCTTGCGTTACCCTTTCCTTGCCTTGCCGTGCATTGCCTAGCCGTGCGTTGTCGTGCCTTAGCCTTGATTCCCCTTGCCGTGGCGTGCCTTTTGTTACACTTGCCTTGCCTGGCTTTGCTTTGCCTTCCTTTCCGTCCGTTACTCTTTCCTTGCCTTGCCGTGCATTGCCTAGCCTTGCATTGTCGTGCCTTATCCTTGCCTCACCTGACCGTGCCTTCCCCTGCGTTACCCTTTCCTTGCCTTGCCGTGCATTGCCTAGCCCTGCGTTGTCGTGCCTTAGCCTTCTTGCCCCTTGCCGTGCCGTTCCTTCCGTTACCCTTGCCTTCCCTTGCTTTCCCTTGCCTTCCTTGCGTTCCATTACTCTTTGCTTGCTTTCCGTGCATTGCCTAGCCTTGCGTTGTCATGCCTTAGCCTTGCCTCGCCTGACCGTGCTTTCCCATGCGTTACCCTTTCCTTGCCGTGCAGTGCATTGCCTAGCGTGCGTTGTCGTGCCTTAGCCTTTTTTCCCCTTGCCGTGCCGTTCCTTCCGTTACACTTGCCTTTCCTTTCTTTCCCTTGCCTTCCTTACCTTCCGTTACTCTTTGCTTGCCTTCCGTGCATTGCCTAGCCTTGCGTTGTCGTGCCTTAGCCTTGCCTCGCCTGACCGTGCTTTCCCATGCGTTACCCTTTCCTTGCCTTGCCGTTCATTGCCTAGCGTTCGGTGTCGTGCCTTAGACTTGTTCCCCCTTGCCGTGCCGTTCCTTCCGTTACCCTTGCCTTTCCTTGCTTTTCCTTGCCTTCCTTACCTTCCGTTACTCTTTGCCTTGCCTTCCCGTGAATTTCCTAGCCTTGCGTTGTCGTGCCTTAGCCTTGCCTCGCCTGACCGTGCTTTCCCATGCGTTACCCTTTCCTTGCCTTGCCGTGCATTGCCTAGCGTGCGTTGTCGTGCCTTAGCCTTGTTACCCCTTGCCGTGCCGTTCCTTCCGTTACCCTTGCCTTGCCCTTGCTTTCCCTTGCCTTCCTTGCCGTTCCGTTACTCTTTGCTTGCTTTTCCGTGCATTGCCTAGCCTTGCGTTGTCGTGCCTTAGCCTTGCCTCGCCTCACCGTGCCTTGCCCTGCGTTACCCTTTCCTTGCCTTGCCGTGCATTGCCTAGCCGTGCGTTGTCGTGCATCAGCCTTGCCTTGCCTCACCGTGCCTTGCCTTGCGTTACCCTTTCCTTGCCTTGCCGTGCATTGCCTAGCCGTGCGTTGCCGTGCCTTAGCCTTGTTTCCCCTTGCCGTGCCGTTCCTTCCGTTACCCTTGCCTTGCCTTGCTTTCCCTTGCCTTCCTTGCCTTCCGTTACTCTTTGCTTGCCTTCCGTTCATTGCCTAGCCTGGCGTTGTCGTGCATTAGCCTTGCCTCCCCAAATCGTGCCTTGCCTTGCGATACCCTTTCCTTGCCTTGCCCTGCATTGCCTAGCCCTGTGTTGTCGTGCCTTAGCGTTGTTTCCCCTTACCGTGCCGTTCCTTTCGGTACCCTTGCCTTCCCCTACTTTCCTTTGCATTCCTTGCCTTCCGTTACTCTTTGCTTGCCTTCCGTGCATTGCCTAGCCTTGCGTTGTCGTGCCTTAGCCTTGTTTCCCCTTGCCGTGCCGTGCCTGTTGTTACACTTGCCTTGCCATGCTTTGCCTTCCCTTCCTTTCCTTCCGTTACTCTTTCCTTGCCTTGCCGTGCATTGCCTAGCCCTGCGTTGCCGTGCCTTAGCCTTGTTTCCCCTTGCCGAGCCGTTCCTTCCGTTACCCTTGCCTTGCCTTGGTTTCCCTTGCCTTCCTTGCCTTCCGTTACTCTTTGCTTGCCTTCCGTGCATTGCCTAGCCTTGCGTTGTCGTGCATTACCCTTGCCTCTCCTGACCGTGCCTTGCCTTGCGTTACCCTTTCCTTGCCTTGCAGTGCATTGCCTAGCCGTGCGTTGTCGTGCATTAGCCTTGTCTTGCCTTACCGTGCCTTGCCTTGCGTTACCCTTTCCTTGCCTGGCCGTGCATTGCCTAGCCGTGCGTTGCCGTTACTTAACCTTGTTTCCCGTTGCCGTGCCTTGCCTTTTGTTACACTTGCCTTGCCTTGCTTTGCCTTGCCTTCCTTTCCTTCCGTTACTCTTTCCTTGCCTAGCCGTGCACTTCCTATCCTTGCGTTGTCGTGCATTAGCCTTGCCTCCCCAAACCGTGCCTTGCCTTGCGTTACCATTTCCTTGCCTTGCCCTGCATTGCCTAGCCGTGCGTTGCCCTGCCTTAGCCTTGTTTCCCCTTGCCGTGCCGTTCCTTCCGGTAACCTTGCCTTGCCTTGCTTTCCCTTGCCTTCCTTTCGTTCCGTTACTCTTTGCTTGCCTTCCGTGCATTGCCTAGACTTGCGTTGTCGTGCCTTAGCCTTGCCTCGCCTGACCGTGCCTTGCCTTGCGTTACCCTTTCCTTGCCTTGCAGTGCATTGCCTAGCAGTGCGTTGTCGTGCCTTACCCTTGTTTCCCCTTGCCGTGCCGTTCTTTCCGTTACCATTGCCTTGCCTTGCTTTCCCTTAGCTTCCTTGCCTTCCGTTACTCTTTGCTTGCCTTCCGTGCATTGCCTAGCCTTGCCTTGTCGTGTCTTATCCTTTTTTCACCTTGCCATAGCCTTGCTTGCGTTGCCTTGCTTTGCCTTGCCTTCCTTGCTTTCCGTTACTCTTTGCTTGCCTTCCGTGCATTGCCTAGCCTTGCGTGGTCGTGCATTAGCCTTTTTTCACCTTGCCATAGCCTTGCTTGCGTTGCCTTGCTTTGCCTTGCATTCCTTGCCTTCCGTTACTCTTTACTTGCCTTCCGTGCATTGCCTAGCCTTGCGTTGTCGTGCATTAGCCTTGCCTCCCCAAACCGTGCCTTGCCTTGCGTTACCCTTTCCTTGCCTGGCCGTGCATTGCTTAGCCTTGCGTTGCCGTGCCTTAGCCTTGTTTCCCCTTGCCGTGCCGTGCCTTTTGTTACACTTGCCTTGCCTTGCTTTGCCTTGCCTTCCTTTCCTTCCGTTACTCTTTCCTTGCCTAGCCGTGCACTGCCTAGCCTTGCGTTGTCGTGCATTAGCTTTGCCTCCCCAAACCGTGCCTTGCCTTGCTTTGCCTTGCCTTCCTTTCCTTCCGTTACTCTTTCCTTGCCTAGCCGTGCACTGCGTAGCCTTGCGTTGTCGTGCATTACCCTTGCCTCGCCTGACCGTGCCTTGCCTTGCGTTACCCCTACCTTGCCTTGCCCTGCATTGCCTAGCCCTGTGTTGTCGTGCCTTAGCCTTGTTTCCCCTTACCGTGCCGTTCCTTTCGTTACCCTTGCCTTCCCCTGCTTTCCCTTGCATTCCTTGCCTTCCGTTACTCTTTGCTTGCCTTCCGTGCATTGCCTAGCCTTGCGTAGTCGTGCCTTAGCCTTGCCTCGCCTGACCGTGCCTTGCCTTGCGTTACCCTTTCCTTGCCTTGCAGTGCATTGCCTAGCCGTGCGTTGTCGTGCCTTAGCCTTGTTTGCCCTTGCCGTGCCGTTCCTTCCGTTACCCTTGCCTTGCTTTCCCTTGCCTTCCTTGCCTTCCGTTACTCTTTGCTTGCCTTCCGTGCATTGCCTAGCCTTGCGTTGTCGTGTCTTAGCCTTTTTTCACCTTGCCATAGCCTTGCTTGCGTTGCCTTGCTTTGCCTTGCCTTCCTTGCCTTCCGTTACTCTTTGCTTGCATTCCGTGCATTGCCTAGCCTTGCGTGGTCGTGCCTTAGCCTTTTTTCACCTTGCCATAGCCTTGCTTGCGTTGCCTTGCTTTGCCTTGCCTTCCTTGCCTTCCGTTACTCTTTGCTTGCCTTCCGTGCATTGCCTAGCCTTGCGTTGTCGTGCATTAGCCTTGCCTCCCCAAACCGTGCCTTGCCTTGCGTTACCCTTTCCTTGCCTTGCCTTGCATTGCCTAGCCCTGTGTTGTCGTGCCTTAGCCTTGTTTCCCCTTGCCGTGCCGTTCCTTCCGTTACCCTTGCCTTGCCTTGCTTTCCCTTGCCTTCCTTGCCTTCCGTTACTCTTTGCTTGCCTTCCGTGCATTGCCTAGCCTTGCGTGGTCGTGCCTTAGCCTTTTTTCACCTTGCCATAGCCTTGCTTGCGTTGCCTTGCTTTGCCTTGCATTCCTTGCCTTCCGTTACTCTTTGCTTGCCTTCCGTGCATGGCCTAGCCTTGCGTTGTCGTGCCTTAGCCTTGCCTCGCCTGACAGTGCCTTGCCTTGCGTTACCCTTTCCTTGCCTTGCCGTGCACTGCCAAGCCTTGCCTTGTCGTGCATTAGCCTTGCCTTGCCTGACCGTGCCTTGCCTGGCGTTACCCTTTCCTTGCCTTGAGGTGCATTGCCTAGCCGTGCGTTGTCGTGCCTTAGCCTTGTTTCCCCTTGCCGTGCCGTTACTTCCGTTACCCTTGCCTTGCCTTTGTTTCCCTTGCCTTCCTTGGTTTCCGTTACTCTTTGCTTGCCTTCCGTGCATTGCCTAGCCTTCCGCTGTCGTGCATTAGCCTTGCCTTGCCTCACCGTGCCTTGCCTTGCGTTACCCTTTCCTTGCCTTGCCGTGCATTGCCTAGCCGTGCGTTGTCGTGCCTTAGCCTTGTTTTCCCTTGCCTTCCTTGCCTTCCGTTACTCTTTGCTTGCCTTCCGTGCATTGCCTAGCCTTGCGTTGTCGTGCCTTAGCCTTTTTTCACCTTGCCATAGACTTGCTTGCGTTGCCTTGCTTTGCCTTGCATTCCTTGCCTTGTTACTCTTTGCTTGCCTTCCGTGCATTGCCTAGCCTAGAGTTGTCGTGCCTTAGCCTTGCCTCGCCTAACCGTGCCTTGCCTTGCGTTACCCTTTCCTTGCCTTGCCGTGCATTGCCAAACCGTGCGTTGTCGTGCATTAGCCTTGCCCTGCCTCACCGTGCCTTGCCTTGCGTTACCATTTCCTTGCCTGGCCGTGCATTGCCTAGCCGTGCGTTGCCGTCCCTTAGCCTTGTTTCCCCTTGCCGTGCCGTTCCTTCCGTTACCCTTTCCTTGCCTTGCCGTTCATCCCTTGACTTCCTTACCTTCCGTTACTCTTTGCTTGCCTTCCGTGCATTGCCTAGCCTTGCGTTGTCGTGCCTTAGCCTTATCTCGCCTGACCGTGCCTTCCTTTGCTTTAAGCTTTCCTTGCATTGTCGTGCATTGCCTAGCCTTGCGTTGTCGTGCATTAACCTTGCCTAGCCTCACCGTGCCTTGCCTTGCGTTACCCTTTCCTTGCCTTGCCGTGCATTTCCTAGCCGTGTGTTGTCGTGCCTTAGCCTTGTTACCCCTTGCCGTGCCGTTCCTTCCGTTACCCTTGCCTTCCCTTGCTTTCCCTTAAATTCCTTGCATTCCGTTACTCCTTGCTTGCTTACCGTGCATTGCCTAGCCTTGCGTTGGCTTTCCTTAGCCTTGCCTCGCCTGACCGTGCTTTCCCATGCGTTACCCTTTCCTTGCCTTGCCGTGCATTGCCTAGCGTGCGTTGTCGTACCTTAGCCTTGTTTCCCCTTGCCGTGCCGTTCCTTCCGTTACCCTTGCCTTCCCTTGCTTTCCCTTTCCTTCCTTGCATTCCGTTACTCCTTGCTTGCTTTCCGTGCATTGCCTAGCCTTGCGTTGGCTTTCCTTAGCCTTGCCTCGCCTGACCGTGCTTTCCCATGCGTTACCCTTTCCTTGCCTTGCCGTGCATTGCCTAGCGTGCGTTGTCGTGCCTTAGCCTTGTTTCCCCTTGCCGTGCCGTTCCTTCCGTTACCCTTGCCTTTCTTTGCTTTCCCTTGCCTTCCTTACCTTCCGTTACTCTTTGCTTGCCTTCCGTGCATTGCCTAGCCTTGCGTTGCCGTGCCTTAGCCTTATCTCGCCTGACCGTGCCTTCCTTTGCTTCAAGCTTTACTTGCATTGTCGTGCATTGCCTAGCCTTGCGTTGTCGTGCATTAGCCTTGCCTAGCCTCACCGTGCCTTGCCTTGCGTTACCCTTTCCTTGCCTTGCCGTGCATTTCCTAGCCGTGTGTTGTCGTGACTTAGCCTTGTTTCCCCTTGCCGTTGCGTGCCTTTTGTTACACTTGCCTTGCCTGGCTTTGCCTTGCCTTCCTTTCCTTCCTTACTCTTTCCTTGCCTTGCCGTGCATTGCCTAGCCCTGCGTTGTCGTGCCTTAGCCTTGTTTCCCCTTGCCGTGCCGTTCCTTCCGTTACACTTGCCTTTCTTTGCTTTCCCTTGCCTTCCTTACCTTCCGTTACTCTTTGCTTGCCTTCCGTGCATTGCCTAGCCTTGCGTTGTCGTGCCTTAGCCTTATCTCGCCTGACCGTGCCTTCCTTTGCTTTAAGCTTTCCTTGCATTGTCGTGCATTGCCTAGCCTTGCGTTGTCGTGCATTAGCCTTGCCTAGCCTCACCGTGCCTTGCCTTGCGTTACCCTTTCCTTGCCTTGCCGTGCATTGCCTAGCCGTGCGTTGTCGTGCCTTAGCCTTGATTCCCCTTGCCGTGGCGTGCCTTTTGTTACACTTGCCTTGCCTGGCTTTGCCTTGCCTTCCTTTCCTTCCGTTACTCTTTCCTTGCCTTGCCGTGCATTGCCTAGCCTTGCATTGTCGTGCCTTATCCTTGCCTCACCTGACCGTGCCTTCCCCTGCGTTACCCTTTCCTTGCCTTGCCGTGCATTGCCTAGCCCTGCGTTGTCGTGCCTTAGCCTTCTTACCCCTTGCCGTGCCGTTCCTTCCGTTACCCTTGCCTTCCCTTGCTTTCCCTTGCCTTCCTTGCGTTCCGTTACTCTTTGCTTGCTTTCCGTGCATTGCCTAGCCTTGCGTTGTCATGCCTTAGCCTTGCCTCGCCTGACCGTGCTTTCCCATGCGTTACCCTTTCCTTGCCTTGCAGTGCATTGCCTAGCGTGCGTTGTCGTGCCTTAGCCTTGTTTCCCCTTGCCGTGCCGTTCCTTCCGTTACACTTGCCTTTCCTTTCCTTCCCTTGCCTTCCTTACCTTCCGTTACTCTTTGCTTGCCTTCCGTGCATTGCCTAGCCTTGCGTTGTCGTGCTTTAGCCTTGCCTCGCCTGACCGTGCTTTCCCATGCGTTACCCTTTCCTTGCCTTGCCGTTCATTGCCTAGCGTTCGGTGTCGTGCCTGAGACTTGTTCCCCCTTGCCGTGCCGTTCCTTCCGTTACCCTTGCCTTTCCTTGCTTTTCCTTGCCTTGCTTACCTTCCGTTACTCTTTGCTTGCCTTCCCTGAATTTCCTAGCCTTGCGTTGTCGTGCCTTAGGCTTGCCTCGCCTGACCGTGCTTCTTGCGTTGCTTGCTTTCCCATGCGTTACCCTTTCCTTGCCTTGCCGTGCATTGCCTAGCGTGCGTTGTCGTGCCTTAGCCTTGTTACCCCTTGCCGTGCCGTTCCTTCCGTTACCCTTGCCTTCCCTTGCTTTCCCTTGCCTTCCTTGCGTTCCGTTACTCTTTGCTTGCTTTCCGTGCATTGCCTAGCCTTGCGTTGTCATGCCTTAGGCTTGCCTCGCCTGACCGTGCTTTCCCATGCGTTACCCTTTCCTTGCCTTGCCGTGCATTGCCTAGCGTGCGTTGTCGTGCCTTAGCCTTGTTTCCCCTTGCCGTGCCGTTCCTTCCGTTACACTTGCCTTTCTTTGCTTTCCCTTGCCTTCCTTACCTTCCGTTACTCTTTGCTTGCCTTCCGTGCATTGCCTACCCTTGCTTTGTCGTGCCTTAGCCTTATCTCGCCTGACCGTGCCTTCCTTTGCTTTAAGCTTTCCTTGCATTGTCGTGCATTGCCTAGCCTTGCGTTGTCGTGCATTAGCCTTGCCTAGCCTAACCGTGCCTTGCCTTGCGTTACCCTTTCCTTGCCTTGCCGTGCATTGCCTAGCCGTGCGTTGTCGTGCCTTAGCCTTGATTCCCCTTGCCGTGGCGTGCCTTTTGTTACACTTGCCTTGCCTGGCTTTGCCTTGCCTTCCTTTCCTTCCGTTACTCTTTCCTTGCCTTGCCGTGCATTGCCTAGCCTTGCATTGTCGTGCCTTATCCTTGCCTCACCTGACCGTGCCTTCCCCTGCGTTACCCTGTCCTTGCCTTGCCGTGCATTGCCTAGCCCTGCGTTGTCGTGCCTTAGCCTTCTTACCCCTTGCCGTGCCGTTCCTTCCGTTACCCTTGCCTTCCCTTGCTTTCCCTTGCCTTCCTTGCGTTCCGTTACTCTTTGCTTGCTTTCCGTGCATTGCCTAGCCTTGCGTTGTCGTGCCTTAGCCTTGCCTCGCCTGACCGTGCTTTCCCATGCGTTACCCTTTCCTTGCCTTGCCGTTCATTGCCTAGCGTTCGGTGTCGTGCCTTAGATTTGTTCCCCCTTGCCGTGCCGTTCCTTCCGTTACCCTTGCCTTTCCTTGCTTTTCCTTGCCTTCCTTACCTTCCGTTACTCTTTGCTTGCCTTCCCTGAATTTCCTAGCCTTGCGTTGTCGTGCCTTAGCCTTGCCTCGCCTGACCGTGCTTTCCCATGCGTTACCCTTTCCTTGCCTTGCCGTGCATTGCCTAGCGTGCGTTGTCGTGCCTTAGCCTTGTTACCCCTTGCCGTGCCGTTTCTTCCGTTACCCTTGCCTTCCCTTGCTTTCCCTTGCCTTCCTTGCGTTCCGTTACTCTTTGCTTGCTTTCCGTGCATTGCCTAGCCTTGCGTTGTCATGCCTTAGCCTTGCCTCGCCTGACCGTGCTTTCCCATGCGTTACCCTTTCCTTGCCTTGCCGTGCATTGCCTAGGGTGCGTTGTCGTGCCTTAGCCTTGTTTCCCCTTGCCGTGCCGTTCCTTCCGTTACACTTGCCTTTCCTTGCTTTCCCTTGCCTTCCTTACCTTCCGTTACTCTTTGCTTGCCTTCCGTGCATTGCCTAGCCTTGCGTTGTCGTGCCTTAGCCTTGCCTCGCCTGACCGTGCTTTCCCATGCGTTACCCTTTCCTTGCCTTGCCGTTCATTGCCTAGCGTTCGGTGTCGTGCCTTAGACTTGTTCCCCCCTTGCCGTGCCGTTCCTTCCGTTACCCTTGCCTTTCCTTGCTTTTCCTTGCCTTCCTTACCTTCCGTTACTCTTTGCTTGCCTTCCCTGAATTTCCTAGCCTTGCATTGTCGTGCCTTATCCTTGCCTCACCTGACCGTGCCTTCCCATGCGTTACCCTTTCCTTGCCTTGCCGTGCATTGCCTAGCGTGCGTTGTCGTGCCTTAGCCTTGTTACCCCTTGCCGTGCCGTTCCTTCCGTTACCCTTGCCTTCCCTTGCTTTCCCTTGCCTTCCTTGCGTTCCGTTACTCTTTGCTTGCTTTCCGTGCATTGCCTAGCCTTGCGTTGTCGTGCATCAGCCTTGCCTTGCCTCACCGTGCCTTGCCTTGCGTTACCCTTTCCTTGCCTTGCCGTGCATTGCCTAGCCCTGCGTTGCCGTGCCTTAGCCTTGTTTCATCTTGCCGTGCCGTTCCTTCCGTTACCCTTGCCTTGCCTTGCTTTCCCTTGCCTTCCTTGCCTTCCGTTACTCTTTGCTTGCCTTCCGTGAATTGCCTAGCCTTGCGTTGTCGTGCATTAGCCTTGCCTCCCCAAACCGTGCCTTGCCTTGCGTTACCCTTTCCTTGCCTTGCCCTGCATTGCCTAGAACTGTGTTGTCGTGCCTTAGCCTTGTTTCCCCTTGCCGAGCCGTTCCTTCCGTTACCCTTGCCTTGCCTTGCTTTCCCTTGCCTTCCTTGCCTTCCGTTACTCTTTGCTTGCCTTCCGTGCATTGCCTAGCCTTGCGTTGTCGTGCCTTATCCTTGTTTCCCCTTGCCGTGCCGTGCCTGTTGTTACACTTGCCTTGCCGTGTTTTGCCTTGCCTTCCTTCCCTTCCGTTACTCTTTCCTTGCATAGCCGTGCACTGCCTAGCCTTGCGATGTCGTACATTAGCTTTGCCTCGCCTGACAGTGCCTTGCCTTGCGTTACCCTTTCCTTGCCTTGCCGTGCATTGCCTAGCCCTGCGTTGCCGTGCCTTAGCCTTGTTTCCCCTTGCCGAGCCGTTCCTTCCGTTACTCTTGCCTTGCCTTGCTTTCCCTTGCCTTCCTTGCCTTCGGTTACTCTTTGCTTGCCTTCCGTGCATTGCCTAGCCTTGCGTTGTCGTCATTAGCCTTGCCTCGCCTGACCGTGCTTTGCCTTGCGTTACCCTTTCCTTGCCTTGCCGAGCATTGCCTAGCCGTGCGTTGTCGTGCATTAGCCTTGTGTAGCCTTACCGTGCCTCGCCTTGCGTTACCCTTTCCTTGCCTGGCCGTGCATTGCCTAGCCGTGCGTTGCCGTGCCTTAGCCTTATTTCCCCTTGCCGTGCCGTACCTTTTGTTACACTTGCCTTGCCTTGCTTTGCCTTGCCTTCCTTTCCTTCCGTTACTCTTTCCTTGCCTAGCCGTGCACTGCCTAGCCTTGCGTTGTCGTGCATTAGCCTTGCCTCCCCAAACCGTGCCTTGACTTGCGTTACCATTTCCTTGCCTTGCCCTGCATTGCCTAGCCGTGCGTTACCGTGCCTTAGCCTTGTTTCCCCTTGCCGTGCCGTTCCTTCCGTTAACCTTGCCTTGCCTTGCTTTCCCTTGCCTTCCTTGCCTTCCGTTACTCTTTGCTTGCCTTCCGTGCATTGCCTAGCCTTGCCTTGTGCCTTAGCCTTGCCTCGCCTAACCGTGCCTTGCCTTGCGTTACCCTTTCCTTGCCTTGCCATGCATTGCCTAGCCGTGCGTTGTCGTGCATTAGCCTCGCCTTGCATTACTGTGCCTTGCCTTGCGTTACCCTTTCCTTGCCTGGCCGTGCATTGCTTAGCCTTGCGTTGCCGTGCCTTAGCCTTGTTTCCCCTTGCCGTGCCGTGCCTTTTGTTACACTTGCCTTGCCTTGCTTTGCCTTGCCTTCCTTTCCTTCCGTTACTCTTTCCTTGCCTAGCCGTGCACTGCGTAGCCTTGCGTTGTCGTGCATTACCCTTGCCTCGCCTGACCGTGCCTTGCCTTGCATTACCCTTTCCTTGCCTTGCCGTGCATTGCCTAGCCCTGCGTTGTCGTGCCTTAGCCTTGTTTCCCCTTACCGTGCCGTTCCTTCCGTTACCATTGCCTTTCCTTGCTTTCCCTTGCCTTCCTTACCTTCCGTTACTCTTTGCTTGCCTTCCGTGCATTGCCTAGCCTTGCGTTGTCGTGCCTTAGCCTTATCTCGCCTGACCGTGCCTTCCTTTGCTTTAAGCTTTCCTTGCATTGTCGTGCATTGCCTAGCCTTGCGTTGTCGTGCATTAACCTTGCCTAGCCTCACCGTGCCTTGCCTTGCGTTACCCTTTCCTTGCCTTGCCGTGCATTTCCTAGCCGTGTGTTGTCGTGCCTTAGCCTTGTTACCCCTTGCCGTGCCGTTCCTTCCGTTACCCTTGCCTTCCCTTGCTTTCCCTTTAATTCCTTGCATTCCGTTACTCCTTGCTTGCTTTCCGTGCATTGCCTATCCTTGCGTTGTCTTTCCTTAGCCTTGCCTCGCCTGACCGTGCTTTCCCATGCGTTACCCTTTCCTTGCCTTGCCGTGCATTGCCTAGCGTGCGTTGTCGTACCTTAGCCTTGTTTCCCCTTGCCGTGCCGTTCCTTCCGTTACCCTTGCCTTCCCTTGCTTTCCCTTTCCTTCCTTGCATTCCGTTACTCCTTGCTTGCTTTCCGTGCATCGCCTAGCCTTGGGTTGGCTTTCCTTAGCCTTGCCTCGCCTGACCGTGCTTTCCCATGCGTTACCCTTTCCTTGTCTTGCCGTGCATTGCCTAGCCCTGCGTTGTGGTGCCTTAGCCTTGTTACCCCTTGCCGTGCCGTTCCTTCCGTTACACTTGCCTTTCTTTGCTTTCCCTTGCCTTCCTTACCTTCCGTTACTCTTTGCTTGCCTTCCCTGCATTGCCTAGCCTTGCGTTGTCGTGCCTTATCCTTATCTCGCCTGACCGTGCCTTCCTTTGCTTTAAGCTTTCCTTGCATTGTCGTGCATTGCCTACCCTTGCGTTGTCGTGCATTAGCCTTGCCTAGCCTCACCGTGCCTTGCCTTGCGTTACCCTTTCCTTGCCTTGCCGTGCATTGCCTAGCCGTGCGTTGTCGTGCCTTAGCCTTGATTCCCCTTGCCGTTGCGTGCCTTTTGTTACACTTGCCTTGCCTGGCTTTGCCTTGCCTTCCTTTCCTTCCGTTACTTGCCTTGCCTTGCCGTGCATTGCCTAGCCCTGCGTTGTCGTGCCCTAGCCTTGTTTCCCCTTGCCGTGCCGTTCCTTCCGTTACACTTGCCTTTCTTTGCTTTCCCTTGCCTTCCTTACCTTCCGTTACTCTTTGCTTGCCTTCCGTGCATTGCCTAGCCTTGCGTTGTCGTGCCTTAGCCTTATCTCGCCTGACCGTGCCTTCCTTTGCTTTAAGCTTTCCTTGCATTGTCGTGCATTGCCTAGCCTTGCGTTGTCGTGCATTAGCCTTGCCTAGCCTCACCGTGCCTTGCCTTGCGTTACCCTTTCCTTGCCTTGCCGTGCATTGCCTAGCCGTGCGTTGTCGTGCCTTAGCCTTGATTCCCCTTGCCGTGGCGTGCCGTTTGTTACACTTGCCTTGCCTGGCTTTGCCTTGCCTTCCTTTCCTTCCGTTACTCTTTCCTTGCCTTGCCGTGCATTGCCTAGCCTTGCATTGTCGTGCCTTATCCTTGCCTCACCTGACCGTGCCTTCCCCTGCGTTACCCTTTCCTTGCCTTGCCGTGCATTGCCTAGCCCTGCGTTGTCGTGCCTTAGCCTTCTTACCCCTTGCCGTGCCGTTCCTTCCGTTACCCTTGCCTTCCCTTGCTTTCCCTTGCCTTCCTTGCGTTCCGTTACTCTTTGCTTGCTTTCCGTGCATTGCCTAGCCTTGCGTTGTCATGCCTTAGCCTTGCCTCGCCTGACCGTGCTTTCCCATGCGTTACCCTTTCCTTGCCTTGCAGTGCATTGCCTAGCGTGCGTTGTCGTGCCTTAGCCTTGTTTCCCCTTGCCGTGCCGTTCCTTCCGTTACACTTGCCTTTCCTTTCTTTCCCTTGCCTTCCTTACCTTCCGTTACTCTTTGCTTGCCTTCCGTGCATTGCCTAGCCTTGCGTTGTCGTGCCTTAGCCTTGCCTCGCCTGACCGTGCTTTCCCATGCGTTACCCTTTCCTTGCCTTGCCGTTCATTGCCTAGCGTTCGGTGTCGTGCCTTAGACTTGTTCCCCCTTGCCGTGCCGTTCCTTCCGTTACCCTTGCCTTTCCTTGCTTTTCCTTGCCTTCCTTACCTTCCGTTACTCTTTGCTTGCCTTCCCTGAATTTCCTAGCCTTGCGTTGTCGTGCCTTAGGCTTGCCTCGCCTGACCGTGCTTTCCCATGCGTTACCCTTTCCTTGCCTTGCCGTGCATTGCCTAGCGTGCGTTGTCGTGCCTTAGCCTTGTTTCCCCTTGCCGTGCCGTTCCTTCCGTTACACTTGCCTTTCTTTGCTTTCCCTTGCCTTCCTTACCTTCCGTTACTCTTTGCTTGCCTTCCGTGCATTGCCTACCCTTCTTTGTCGTGCCTTAGCCTTATCTCGCCTGACCGTGCCTTCCTTTGCTTTAAGCTTTCCTTGCATTGTCGTGCATTGCCTAGCCTTGCGTTGTCGTGCATTAGCCTTGCCTAGCCTAACCGTGCCTTGCCTTGCGTTACCCTTTCCTTGCCTTGCCGTGCATTGCCTAGCCGTGCGTTGTCGTGCCTTAGCCTTGTTTCCCCTTGCCGTGGCGTTCCTTTTGTTACACTTGCCTTGCCTTGCTTTGCCTTGCCTTCCTTTCCTTCCGTTACTCTTTCCTTGCCTTGCCGTGCATTGCCTAGCCTTGCATTGTCGTGCCTTATCCTTGCCTCACCTGACCGTGCCTTCCCCTGCGTTACCCTGTCCTTGCCTTGCCGTGCATTGCCTAGCCCTGCGTTGTCGTGCCTTAGCCTTCTTACCCCTTGCCGTGCCGTTCTTTCCGTTACCATTGCCTTGCCTTGCTTTCCCTTAGCTTCCTTGCCTTCCGTTACTCTTTGCTTGCCTTCCGTGCATTGCCTAGCCTTGCCTTGTCGTGTCTTATCCTTTTTTCACCTTGCCATAGCCTTGCTTGCGTTGCCTTGCTTTGCCTTGCCTTCCTTGCTTTCCGTTACTCTTTGCTTGCCTTCCGTGCATTGCCTAGCCTTGCGTGGTCGTGCATTAGCCTTTTTTCACCTTGCCATAGCCTTGCTTGCGTTGCCTTGCTTTGCCTTGCATTCCTTGCCTTCCGTTACTCTTTGCTTGCCTTCCGTGCATTGCCTAGCCTTGCGTTGTCGTGCATTAGCCTTGCCTCCCCAAACCGTGCCTTGCCTTGCGTTACCCTTTCCTTGCCTTGCCGTGCATTGCCTAGCCGTGCGTTGTCGTGCATTAGCCTCGCCTTGCCTTACCGTGCCTTGCCTTGCGTTACCCTTTCCTTGCCTGGCCGTGCATTGCTTAGCCTTGCGTTGCCGTGCCTTAGCCTTGTTTCCCCTTGCCGTGCCGTGCCTTTTGTTACACTTGCCTTGCCTTGCTTTGCCTTGCCTTCCTTTCCTTCCGTTACTCTTTCCTTGCCTAGCCGTGCACTGCGTATCCTTGCGTTGTCGTGCATTAGCCTTTCCTCCCCAAACCGTGCCTTGCCTTGCTTTGCCTTGCCTTCCTTTCCTTCCGTTACTCTTTCCTTGCCTAGCCGTGCACTGCGTATCCTTGCGTTGTCGTGCCTTAGCCTTGCCTCGCCTGACCGTGCCTTGCCTTGCGTTACCCCTACCTTGCCTTGCCCTGCATTGCCTAGCCCTGTGTTGTCGTGCCTTAGCCTTGTTTCCCCTTACCGTGCCGTTCCTTTCGTTACCCTTGCCTTCCCCTGCTTTCCCTTGCATTCCTTGCCTTCCGTTACTCTTTGCTTGCCTTCCGTGCATTGCCTAGCCTTGCGTAGTCGTGCCTTAGCCTTGCCTCGCCTGACCGTGCCTTGCCTTGCGTTACCCTTTCCTTGCCTTGCAGTGCATTGCCTAGCCGTTCGTTGTCGTGCCTTAGCCTTGTTTGCCCTTGCCGTGCCGTTCCTTCCGTTACCCTTGCCTTGCTTTCCCTTGCCTTCCTTGCCTTCCGTTACTCTTTGCTTGCCTTCCGTGCATTGCCTAGCCTTGCGTTGTCGTGCCTTAGCCTTTTTTCACCTTGCCATAGCCTTGCTTGCGTTGCCTTGCTTTGCCTTGCCTTCCTTGCCTTCCGTTACTCTTTGCTTGCCTTCCGTGCATTGCCTAGCCTTGCGTGGTCGTGCCTTAGCCTTTTTTCACCTTGCCATAGCCTTGCTTGCGTTGCCTTGCTTTGCCTTGCATTCCTTGCCTTCCGTTACTCTTTGCTTGCCTTCCGTGCATTGCCTAGCCTTGGGTTGTCGTGCATTAGCCTTGCCTCCCCAAACCGTGCCTTGCCTTGCGTTACCCTTTCCTTGCCTTGCCCTGCATTGCCTAGCCCTGTGTTGTCGTGCGTTAGCCTTGTTTCCCCTTGCCGTGCCGTTCCTTCCGTTACCCTTGCCTTGCCTTGCTTTCCCTTGCTTTCCTTGCCTTCCGTTACTCTTTGCTTTCCTTCCGTGCATTGCCTAGCCTTGCGTTGTCGTGCCTTAGCCTTGCCTCGCCTGACAGTGCCTTGCCTTGCGTTACCCTTTCCTTGCCTTGCCGTGCACTGCCAAGCCTTGCCTTGTCGTGCATTAGCCTTGCCTTGCCTGACCGTGCCTTGCCTGGCGTTACCCTTTCCTTGCCTTGAGGTGCATTGCCTAGCCGTGCGTTGTCGTGCCTTAGCCTTGTTTCCCCTTGCCGTGCCGTTACTTCCGTTACCCTTGCCTTGCCTTTGTTTCCCTTGACTTCCTTGGTTTCCGTTACTCTTTGCTTGCCTTCCGTGCATTGCCTAGCCTTCCGCTGTCGTGCATTAGCCTTGCCTTGCCTCACAGTGCCTTGCCTTGCGTTACCTTTTCCTTGGCTGGCCGTGCATTGCCTAGCCGTGCGTTGTGGTGCCTTAGCCTTGTTTCACCTTGCCATAGCCTTGCTTGCTTTGCCTTGCCTTCCTTCCATTCCGTTACTCTTTGCTTGCCTTCCGTGCATTGCCTAGCCTTGCGTTGTCGTGCCTTAGCCTTTTTTCACCTTGCCATAGACTTGCTTGCGTTGCCTTGCTTTGCCTTGCATTCCTTGCCTTGTTACTCTTTGCTTGCCTTCCGTGCATTGCCTAGCCTAGAGTTGTCGTGCCTTAGCCTTGCCTCGCCTAACCGTGCCTTGCCTTGCGTTACCCTTTCCTTGCCTTGCCGTGCATTGCCAAACCGTGCGTTGTCGTGCATTAGCCTCGCCTTGCCTTACCGTGCCTTGCCTTGCGTTACCCTTTCCTTGCCTGGCCGTGCATTGCTTAGCCTTGCGTTGCCGTACCTTAGCCTTGTTTCCCCTTGCCGTGCCGTTCCTTCCGTTACCATTGCCTTTCCTTGCTTTCCCTTGCCTTCCTTACCTTCCGTTACTCTTTGCTTGCCTTCCGTGCATTGCCTAGCCTTGCGTTGTCGTGCCTTAGCCTTATCTCGCCTGACCGTGCCTTCCTTTGCTTTAAGCTTTCCTTGCATTGTCGTGCATTGCCTAGCCTTGCGTTGTCGTGCATTAACCTTGCCTAGCCTCACCGTGCCTTGCCTTGCGTTACCCTTTCCTTGCCTTGCCGTGCATTTCCTAGCCGTGTGTTGTCGTGCCTTAGCCTTGTTACCCCTTGCCGTGCCGTTCCTTCCGTTACCCTTGCCTTCCCTTGCTTTCCCTTTAATTCCTTGCATTCCGTTACTCCTTGCTTGCTTTCCGTGCATTGCCTATACTTGCGTTGGCTTTCCTTAGCCTTGCCTCGCCTGACCGTGCTTTCCCATGCGTTACCCTTTCCTTGCCTTGCCGTGCATTGCCTAGCGTGCGTTGTCGTACCTTAGCCTTGTTTCCCCTTTCCGTGCCGTTCCTTCCGTTACCCTTGCCTTTCTTTGCTTTCCCTTGCCTTCCTTACCTTCCGTTACTCTTTGCTTGCCTTCCGTGCATTGCCTAGCCTTGCGTTGCCGTGCCTTAGCCTTATCTCGCCTGACCGTGCCTTCCTTTGCTTCAAGCTTTACTTGCATTGTCGTGCATTGCCTAGCCTTGCGTTGTCGTGCATTAGCCTTGCCTAGCCTCACCGTGCCTTGCCTTGCGTTACCCTTTCCTTGCCTTGCCGTGCATTTCCTAGCCGTGTGTTGTCGTGACTTAGCCTTGTTTCCCCTTGCCGTTGCGTGCCTTTTGTTACACTTGCGTTGCCTGGCTTTGCCTTGCCTTCCTTTCCTTCCGTTACTCTTTCCTTGCCTTGCCGTGCATTGCCTAGCCGTGCGTTGTCGTGCCTTAGCCTTGTTTCCCCTTGCCGTGCCGTTCCTTCCGTTACACTTGCCTTTCTTTGCTTTCCCTTGCCTTCCTTACCTTCCGTTACTCTTTGCTTGCCTTCCGTGCATTGCCTAGCCTTGCGTTGTCGTGCCTTAGCCTTATCTCGCCTGACCGTGCCTTCCTTTGCTTTAAGCTTTCCTTGCATTGTCGTGCATTGCCTAGCCTTGCGTTGTCGTGCATTAGCCTTGCCTAGCCTCACCGTGCCTTGCCTTGCGTTACCCTTTCCTTGCCTTGCCGTGCATTGCCTAGCCGTGCGTTGTCGTGCCTTAGCCTTGATTCCCCTTGCCGTGGCGTGCCGTTTGTTACACTTGCCTTGCCTGGCTTTGCCTTGCCTTCCTTTCCTTCCGTTACTCTTTCCTTGCCTTGCCGTGCATTGCCTAGCCTTGCATTGTCGTGCCTTATCCTTGCCTCACCTGACCGTGCCTTCCCCTGCGTTACCCTTTCCTTGCCTTGCCGTGCATTGCCTAGCGTGCGTTGTCGTGCCTTAGCCTTGTTACCCCTTGCCGTGCCGTTCCTTCCGTTACCCTTGCCTTCCCTTGCTTTCCCTTGCCTTCCTTGCGTTCCGTTACTCTTTGCTTGCTTTCCGTGCATTGCCTAGCCTTGCGTTGTCGTGCATCAGCCTTGCCTTGCCTCACCGTGCCTTGCCTTGCGTTACCCTTTCCTTGCCTTGCCGTGCATTGCCTAGCCCTGCGTTGCCGTGCCTTAGCCTTGTTTCCCCTTGCCGTGCCGTTCCTTCCGTTACCCTTGCCTTGCCTTGCTTTCCCTTGCCTTCCTTGCCTTCCGTTACTCTTTGCTTGCCTTCCGTGAATTGCCTAGCCTTGCGTTGTCGTGCATTAGCCTTGCCTCCCCAAACCGTGCCTTGCCTTGCGTTACCCTTTCCTTGCCTTGCCCTGCATTGCCTAGAACTGTGTTGTCGTGCCTTACCCTTGTTTCCCCTTACCGTGCCGTTCCTTTCGTTACCCTTGCCTTCCCCTGCTTTCCTTTGCATTCCTTGCCTTCCGTTACTCTTTGCTTGCCTTCCGTGCATTGCCTAGCCTTGCGTTGTCGTGCCTTAGCCTTGTTTCCCCTTGCCGTGCCGTGCCTGTTGTTACACTTGCCTTGCCGTGTTTTGCCTTGCCTTCCTTCCCTTCCGTTACTCTTTCCTTGCATAGCCGTGCACTGCCTAGCCTTGCGATGTCGTACATTAGCTTTGCCTCGCCTGACAGTGCCTTGCCTTGCGTTACCCTTTCCTTGCCTTGCCGTGCATTGCCTAGCTCTGCGTTGCCGTGCCTTAGCCTTGTTTCCCCTTGCCGAGCCGTTCCTTCCGTTACCCTTGCCTTGCCTTGCTTTCCCTTGCCTTCCTTGCCTTCCGTTACTCTTTGCTTGCCTTCCGTGCATTGCCTAGCCTTGCGTTGTCGCGCCTTAGCCTTGCCTCGCCTGACCGTGCTTTGCCTTGCGTTACTCTTTCCTTGCCTTGCCGTGCATTGCCTAGCCGTGCGTTGTCGTGCATTAGCCTTGCCTTGCCTCACCGTGCCTTGCCTTGCGTTACCCTTTCCTTGCCTGGCCGTGCATTGCCTAGCCGTGCGTTGCCGTGCCTTAGCCTTGTTTCCCCTTGCCGTGCCGTGCCTTTTGTTACACTTGCCTTGCCTTGCTTTACCTTGCCTTCCATTCCTTCCATTACTCTTTCCTTGCCTAGCCGTGCACTGCCTAGCCTTGCGTTGTCGCGCCTTAGCCTTGCCTCGCCTGACCGTGCCTTGCCTTGCGTTACCCTTTCCTTGCCTTGCCGTGCATTGCCTAGCCCTGCGTTGTCGTGCCTTAGCCTTGTTTCCCCTTACCGTGCCGTTCCTTCCGTTACCATTGCCTTTCCTTGCTTTCCCTTGCCTTCCTTACCTTCCGTTACTCTTTGCTTGCCTTCCGTGCATTGCCTAGCCTTGCGTTGTCGTGCCTTAGCCTTGCCTCGCCTGACCGTGCCTTGCCTTGCGTTACCTTTCCTTGCCTTGCCGTGCATTGCCTAGCCGTGCGTTGTCGTGCATTAGCCTTGCCTAGCCTTACCGTGCCTTGCCTTGCGTTACCCTTTCCTTGCCTGGCCGTGCATTGCCTAGCCGTGCGTTGTCGTGCCTTAGCCTTGTTTCCCCTTGCCGTGCCGTGCCTTTTGTTACACTTGCCTTGCCTTGCTTTGCCTTGCCTTCCTTTCCTTCCGTTACTCTTTCCTTGCCTAGCCGTGCACTGCCTAGCCTTGCGTTGTCGTGCCTTAGCCTTGCCTCGCCTGACCGTGCTTTCCCATGCGTTACCCTTTCCTTGCCTTGCCGTGCATTGCCTAGCCTTGCGTTGTCGTGCCTTAGCCTTGTTTCCCCTCACCGTGCCGTTCCTTCCGTTACCGTTGCCTTGCCTTGCTTTCCCTTTCCTTCCTTGCATTCCGTTACTCCTTGCTTGCTTTCCGTGCATTGCCTAGCCTTGCGTTGTTACCTTAGCCTTGCCTCGCCTGACCGTGCTTTCCCATGCGTTACCCTTTCCTTGCCTTGACGTGCATTGCCTAGCCCTGCGTTGTCGTGCCTTAGCCTTGTTACCCCTTGCCGTGCCGTTCCTTCCGTTACCCTTGCCTTTCCTTGCTTTCCCTTGCCTTCCTTACCTTCCGTTACTCTTTGCTTGCCTTCCGTGCATTGCCTAGCCTTGCGTTGTCGTGCCTTAGCCTTATCTCGCCTGACCGTGCCTTCCTTTGCTTTAAGCTTTCCTTGCATTGTCGTGCATTGCCTAGCCTTGCGTTGTCGTGCATTAGCCTTGCCTAGCCTCACCGTGCCTTGCCTTGCGTTACCCTTTCCTTGCCTTGCCGTGCATTGCCTAGCCGTGCGTTGTCGTGCCTTAGCCTTGTTCCCCTTGCCGTGGCGTGCCTTTTGTTACACTTGCCTTGCCTGGCTTTGCCTTGCCTTCCTTTCCTTCCGTTACTCTTTCCTTGCCTTGCCGTGCATTGCCTAGCCTTGCATTGTCGTGCCTTATCCTTGCCTCACCTGACCGTGCCTTCCCCTGCGTTACCCTTTCCTTGCCTTGCCGTGCATTGCCTAGCCCTGCGTTGTCGTGCCTTAGCCTTCTTACCCCTTGCCGTGCCGTTCCTTCCGTTACCCTTGCCTTCCCTTGCTTTCGCTTGCCTTCCTTGCGTTCCGTTACTCTTTGCTTGCTTTCCGTGCATTGCCTAGCCTTGCGTTGTCATGCCTTAGCCTTGCCTCGCCTGACCGTGCTTTCCCATGCGTTACCCTTTCCTTGCCTTGCAGTGCATTGCCTAGCGTGCGTTGTCGTGCCTTAGCCTTGTTTCCCCTTGCCGTGCCGTTCCTTCCGTTACACTTGCCTTTCCTTTCTTTCCCTTGCCTTCCTTACCTTCCGTTACTCTTTGCTTGCCTTCCGTGCATTGCCTAGCCTTGCGTTGTCGTGCCTTAGCCTTGCCTCGCCTGACCGTGCTTTCCCATGCGTTACCCTTTCCTTGCCTTGCCGTGCATTGCCTAGCGTGCGTTGTCGTGCCTTAGCCTTGTTTCCCCTTGCCGTGCCGTTCCTTCCGTTACACTTGCCTTTCTTTGCTTTCCCTTGCCTTCCTTACCTTCCGTTACTCTTTGCTTGCCTTCCGTGCATTGCCTAGCCTTGCGTTGTCGTGCCTTAGCCTTATCTCGCCTGACCGTGCCTTCCTTTGCTTTAAGCTTTCCTTGCATTGTCGTGCATTGCCTAGCCTTGCGTTGTCGTGCATTAGCCTTGCCTAGCCTCACCGTGCCTTGCCTTGCGTTACCCTTTCCTTGCCTTGCCGTGCATTGCCTAGCCGTGCGTTGTCGTGCCTTAGCCTTGATTCCCCTTGCCGTGGCGTGCCGTTTGTTACACTTGCCTTGCCTGGCTTTGCCTTGCCTTCCTTTCCTTCCGTTACTCTTTCCTTGCCTTGCCGTGCATTGCCTAGCCTTGCATTGTCGTGCCTTATCCTTGCCTCACCTGACCGTGCCTTCCCCTGCGTTACCCTTTCCTTGCCTTGCCGTGCATTGCCTAGCCCTGCGTTGTCGTGCCTTAGCCTTCTTACCCCTTGCCGTGCCGTTCCTTCCGTTACCCTTGCCTTCCCTTGCTTTCCCTTGCCTTCCTTGCGTTCCGTTACTCTTTGCTTGCTTTCCGTGCATTGCCTAGCCTTGCGTTGTCATGCCTTAGCCTTGCCTCGCCTGACCGTGCTTTCCCATGAGTTACCCTTTCCTTGCCTTGCAGTGCATTGCCTAGCGTGCGTTGTCGTGCCTTAGCCTTGTTTCCCCTTGCCGTGCCGTTCCTTCCGTTACACTTGCCTTTCCTTTCTTTCCCTTGCCTTCCTTACCTTCCGTTACTCTTTGCTTGCCTTCCGTGCATTGCCTAGCCTTGCGTTGTCGTGCCTTAGCCTTGCCTCGCCTGACCGTGCTTTCCCATGCGTTACCCTTTCCTTGCCTTGCCGTTCATTGCCTAGCGTTCGGTGTCGTGCCTTAGACTTGTTCCCCCTTGCCGTGCCGTTCCTTCCGTTACCCTTGCCTTTCCTTGCTTTTCCTTGCCTTCCTTACCTTCCGTTACTCTTTGCTTGCCTTCCGTGAATTTCCTAGCCTTGCGTTGTCGTGCCTTAGCCTTGCCTCGCCTGACCGTGCTTTCCCATGCGTTACCCTTTCCTTGCCTTGCCGTGCATTGCCTAGCGTGCGTTGTCGTGCCTTAGCCTTGTTACCCCTTGCCGTGCCGTTCCTTCCGTTACCCTTGCCTTCCCTTGCTTTCCCTTGCCTTCCTTGCGTTCCGTTACTCTTTGCTTGCTTTCCGTGCATTGCCTAGCCTTGCGTTGTCATGCCTTAGGCTTGCCTCGCCTGACCGTGCTTTCCCATGCGTTACCCTTTCCTTGCCTTGCCGTGCATTGCCTAGCGTGCGTTGTCGTGCCTTAGCCTTGTTTCCCCTTGCCGTGCCGTTCCTTCCGTTACACTTGCCTTTCTTTGCTTTCCCTTGCCTTCCTTACCTTCCGTTACTCTTTGCTTGCCTTCCGTGCATTGCCTACCCTTGCTTTGTCGTGCCTTAGCCTTATCTCGCCTGACCGTGCCTTCCTTTGCTTTAAGCTTTCCTTGCATTGTCGTGCATTGCCTAGCCTTGCGTTGTCGTGTATTAGCCTTGCCTAGCCTAACCGTGCCTTGCCTTGCGTTACCCTTTCCTTGCCTTGCCGTGCATTGCCTAGCCGTGCGTTGTCGTGCCTTAGCCTTGATTCCCCTTGCCGTGGCGTGCCTTTTGTTACACTTGCCTTGCCTGGCTTTGCCTTGCCTTCCTTTCCTTCCGTTACTCTTTCCTTGCCTTGCCGTGCATTGCCTAGCCTTGCATTGTCGTGCCTTATCCTTGCCTCACCTGACCGTGCCTTCCCCTGCGTTACCCTGTCCTTGCCTTGCCGTGCATTGCCTAAACCTGCGTTGTCGTGCCTTAGCCTTCTTACCCCTTGCCGTGCCGTTCTTTCCGTTACCATTGCCTTGCCTTGCTTTCCCTTAGCTTCCTTGCCTTCCGTTACTCTTTGCTTGCCTTCCGTGCATTGCCTAGCCTTGCCTTGTCGTGTCTTATCCTTTTTTCACCTTGCCATAGCCTTGCTTGCGTTGCCTTGCTTTGCCTTGCCTTCCTTGCTTTCCGTTACTCTTTCCTTGCCTTGCCGTGCATTGCCTAGCCGTGCGTTGTCGTGCATTAGCCTTTTTTCACCTTGCCATAGCCTTGCTTGCGTTGCCTTGCTTTGCCTTGCATTCCTTGCCTTCCGTTACTCTTTACTTGCCTTCCGTGCATTGCCTAGCCTTGCGTTGTCGTGCATTAGCCTTGCCTCCCCAAACCGTGCCTTGCCTTGCGTTACCCTTTCCTTGCCTTGCCGTGCATTGCCTAGCCGTGCGTTGTCGTGCATTAGCCTCGCCTTGCCTTACCGTGCCTTGCCTTGCGTTACCCTTTCCTTGCCTGGCCGTGCATTGCTTAGCCTTGCGTTGCCGTGCCTTAGCCTTGTTTCCCCTTGCCGTGCCGTGCCTTTTGTTACACTTGCCTTGCCTTGCTTTGCCTTGCCTTCCTTTCCTTCCGTTACTCTTTCCTTGCCTAGCCGTGCACTGCGTATCCTTGCGTTGTCGTGCATTAGCCTTTCCTCCCCAAACCGTGCCTTGCCTTGCTTTGCCTTGCCTTCCTTTCCTTCCGTTACTCTTTCCTTGCCTAGCCGTGCACTGCGTATCCTTGCGTTGTCGTGCCTTAGCCTTGCCTCGCCTGACCGTGCCTTGCCTTGCGTTACCCCTACCTTGCCTTGCCCTGCATTGCCTAGCCCTGTGTTGTCGTGCCTTAGCCTTGTTTCCCCTTACCGTGCCGTTCCTTTCGTTACCCTTGCCTTCCCCTGCTTTCCCTTGCATTCCTTGCCTTCCGTTACTCTTTGCTTGCCTTCCGTGCATTGCCTAGCCTTGCGTAGTCGTGCCTTAGCCTTGCCTCGCCTGACCGTGCCTTGCCTTGCGTTACCCTTTCCTTGCCTTTCAGTGCATTGCCTAGCCGTTCGTTGTCGTGCCTTAGCCTTGTTTGCCCTTGCCGTGCCGTTCCTTCCGTTACCCTTGCCTTGCTTTCCCTTGCCTTCCTTGCCTTCCGTTACTCTTTGCTTGCCTTCCGTGCATTGCCTAGCCTTGCGTTGTCGTGCCTTAGCCTTTTTTCACCTTGCCATAGCCTTGCTTGCGTTGCCTTGCTTTGCCTTGCCTTCCTTGCCTTCCGTTACTCTTTGCTTGCCTTCCGTGCATTGCCTAGCCTTGCGTGGTCGTGCCTTAGCCTTTTTTCACCTTGCCATAGCCTTGCTTGCGTTGCCTTGCTTTGCCTTGCATTCCTTGCCTTCCGTTACTCTTTGCTTGCCTTCCGTGCATTGCCTAGCCTTGGGTTGTCGTGCATTAGCCTTGCCTCCCCAAACCGTGCCTTGCCTTGCGTTACCCTTTCCTTGCCTTGCCCTGCATTGCCTAGCCCTGTGTTGTCGTGCGTTAGCCTTGTTTCCCCTTGCCGTGCCGTTCCTTCCGTTACCCTTGCCTTGCCTTGCTTTCCCTTGCTTTCCTTGCCTTCCGTTACTCTTTGCTTTCCTTCCGTGCATTGCCTAGCCTTGCGTTGTCGTGCCTTAGCCTTGCCTCGCCTGACAGTGCCTTGCCTTGCGTTACCCTTTCCTTGCCTTGCCGTGCACTGCCAAGCCTTGCCTTGTCGTGCATTAGCCTTGCCTTGCCTGACCGTGCCTTGCCTGGCGTTACCCTTTCCTTGCCTTGAGGTGCATTGCCTAGCCGTGCGTTGTCGTGCCTTAGCCTTGTTTCCCCTTGCCGTGCCGTTACTTCCGTTACCCTTGCCTTGCCTTTGTTTCCCTTGACTTCCTTGGTTTCCGTTACTCTTTGCTTGCCTTCCGTGCATTGCCTAGCCTTCCGCTGTCGTGCATTAGCCTTGCCTTGCCTCACAGTGCCTTGCCTTGCGTTACCTTTTCCTTGGCTGGCCGTGCATTGCCTAGCCGTGCGTTGTTTTGCCTTAGCCTTGTTTCACCTTGCCATAGCCTTGCTTGCTTTGCCTTGCCTTCCTTCCATTCCGTTACTCTTTGCTTGCCTTCCGTGCATTGCCTAGCCTTGCGTTGTCGTGCCTTAGCCTTTTTTCACCTTGCCATAGACTTGCTTGCGTTGCCTTGCTTTGCCTTGCATTCCTTGCCTTGTTACTCTTTGCTTGCCTTCCGTGCATTGCCTAGCCTAGAGTTGTCGTGCCTTAGCCTTGCCTCGCCTAACCGTGCCTTGCCTTGCGTTACCCTTTCCTTGCCTTGCCGTGCATTGCCAAACCGTGCGTTGTCGTGCATTAGCCTCGCCTTGCCTTACCGTGCCTTGCCTTGCGTTACCCTTTCCTTGCCTGGCCGTGCATTGCTTAGCCTTGCGTTGCCGTACCTTAGCCTTGTTTCCCCTTGCCCTGCCGTTCCTTCCGTTACCATTGCCTTTCCTTGCTTTCCCTTGCCTTCCTTACCTTCCGTTACTCTTTGCTTGCCTTCCGTGCATTGCCTAGCCTTGCGTTGTCGTGCCTTAGCCTTATCTCGCCTGACCGTGCCTTCCTTTGCTTTAAGCTTTCCTTGCATTGTCGTGCATTGCCTAGCCTTGCGTTGTCGTGCATTAACCTTGCCTAGCCTCACCGTGCCTTGCCTTGCGTTACCCTTTCCTTGCCTTGCCGTGCATTTCCTAGCCGTGTGTTGTCGTGCCTTAGCCTTGTTACCCCTTGCCGTGCCGTTCCTTCCGTTACCCTTGCCTTCCCTTGCTTTCCCTTTAATTCCTTGCATTCCGTTACTCCTTGCTTGCTTTCCGTGCATTGCCTATACTTGCGTTGGCTTTCCTTAGCCTTGCCTCGCCTGACCGTGCTTTCCCATGCGTTACCCTTTCCTTGCCTTGCCGTGCATTGCCTAGCGTGCGTTGTCGTACCTTAGCCTTGTTTCCCCTTTCCGTGCCGTTCCTTCCGTTACCCTTGCCTTTCTTTGCTTTCCCTTGCCTTCCTTACCTTCCGTTACTCTTTGCTTGCCTTCCGTGCATTGCCTAGCCTTGCGTTGCCGTGCCTTAGCCTTATCTCGCCTGACCGTGCCTTCCTTTGCTTCAAGCTTTACTTGCATTGTCGTGCATTGCCTAGCCTTGCGTTGTCGTGCATTAGCCTTGCCTAGCCTCACCGTGCCTTGCCTTGCGTTACCCTTTCCTTGCCTTGCCGTGCATTGCCTAGCCGTGCGTTGTCGTGCCTTAGCCTTGTTTCCCCTTGCCGTGCCGTTCCTTCCGTTACACTTGCCTTGCCTTGCTTTGCCTTGCCTTCCTTTCCTTCCGTTACTCTTTCCTTGCCTAGCCGTGCACTGCGTATCCTTGCGTTGTCGTGCATTAGCCTTTCCTCCCCAAACCGTGCCTTGCCTTGCTTTGCCTTGCCTTCCTTTCCTTCCGTTACTCTTTCCTTGCCTAGCCGTGCACTGCGTATCCTTGCGTTGTCGTGCCTTAGCCTTGCCTCGCCTGACCGTGCCTTGCCTTGCGTTACCCCTACCTTGCCTTGCCCTGCATTGCCTAGCCCTGTGTTGTCGTGCCTTAGCCTTGTTTCCCCTTACCGTGCCGTTCCTTTCGTTACCCTTGCCTTCCCCTGCTTTCCCTTGCATTCCTTGACTTCCGTTACTCTTTGCTTGCCTTCCGTGCATTGCCTAGCCTTGCGTTGTCGTGCCTTAGCCTTGCCTCGCCTGACCGTGCGTGCCTTTTGTTACACTTGCGTTGCCTTGCTTTGCCTTGCCTTCCTTTCCTTCCGTTACTCTTTCCTTGCCTTGCCGTGCATTGCCTAGCCGTGCGTTGTCGTGCCTTAGCCTTGTTTCCCCTTGCCGTGCCGTTCCTTCCGTTACACTTGCCTTGCCTTGCTTTCCCTTGCCTTCCTTGCCTTCCGTTACTCTTTGCTTGCCTTCCGTGCATTGCCTAGCCTTGCGTTGTCGTGCCTTAGCCTTATCTCGCCTGACCGTGCCTTCCTTTGCTTTAAGCTTTCCTTGCATTGTCGTGCATTGCCTAGCCTTGCGTTGTCGTGCATTAGCCTTGCCTAGCCTCACCGTGCCTTGCCTTGCGTTACCCTTTCCTTGCCTTGCCGTGCATTGCATAGCCGTGCGTTGTCGTGCCTTAGCCTTGATTCCCCTTGCCGTGGCGTGCCTTTTGTTACACTTGCCTTGCCTGGCTTTGCCTTGCCTTCCTTTCCTTCCGTTACTCTTTGCTTGCCTTCCGTGCATTGCCTAGCCTTGGGTTGTCGTGCATTAGCCTTGCCTCCCCAAACCGTGCCTTGCCTTGCGTTACCCTTTCCTTGCCTTGCCCTGCATTGCCTAGCCGTGCGTTGTCGTGCCTTAGCCTTGTTTCCCCTTGCCGTGCCGTTCCTTCCGTTACCCTTGCCTTGCCTTGCTTTCCCTTGCCTTCCTTGCGTTCCGTTACTCTTTGCTTGCCTTCCGTGCATTGCCTAGCCTTGCGTTGTCGTGCCTTAGCCTTGCCTCGCCTGACCGTGCCTTGCCTTGCGTTACCCTTTCCTTGCCTTGCAGTGCATTGCCTAGCAGTGCGTTGTCGTGCCTTAGCCTTGTTTCCCCTTGCCGTGCCGTTCCTTCCGTTACCCTTGCCTTGCCTTGCTTTCCCTTGCTTTCCTTGCCTTCCGTTACTCTTTGCTTGCCTTGCCGTGCATTGCCTAGCCTTGCGTTGTCGTGCCTTAGCCTTGTTTCCCCTTGCCGTAGCCTTGCTTGCGTTGCCTTGCTTTGCCTTGCCTTCCTTGCCTTCCGTTACTCTTTGCTTGCCTTCCGTGCATTGCCTAGCCTTGCGTTGTCGTGCCTTAGCCTTTTTTCACCTTGCCATAGACTTGCTTGCGTTGCCTTGCTTTGCCTTGCATTCCTTGCCTTCCGTTACTCTTTGCTTGCCTTCCGTGCATTGCCTAGCCTTGCGTTGTCGTGCATTAGCCTTGCCTCGCCTGACCGTGCCTTGCCTTGCGTTACCCTTGCCTTCCTTGCCTTGCCGTGCATTGCCTAGCCGTGCGTTGTCGTGCATTAGCCTTGCCTTGCCTTACCGTGCCTTGCCTTGCGTTACCCTTTCCTTGCCTGGCCGTGCATTGCCTAGCCGTGCGTTGCCGTGCCTTAGCCTTGTTTCCCCTTGCCGTGCCGTGCCTTTTGTTACACTTGCCTTGCCTTGCTTTGCCTTGCCTTCCTTGCCTTCCGTTACTCTTTCCTTGCCTAGCCGTGCACTGCCTAGCCTTGCGTTGTCGTGCATTAGCCTTGCCTCCCCAAACCGTGCCTTGCCTTGCTTTGCCTTGCCTTCCTTTCCTTCCGTTACTCTTTCCTTGCCTAGCCGTGCACTGCCTAGCCTTGCGTTGTCGTGCATTAGCCTTGCCTCGCCTGACCGTGCCTTGCCTTGCGTTACCCTTTCCTTGCCTTGCCCTGCATTGCCTAGCCCTGCGTTGTCGTGCCTTAGCCTTGTTTCCCCTTGCCGTGCCGTTCCTTCCGTTACCCTTGCCTTGCCTTGCTTTCCCTTGCCTTCCTTGCCTTCCGTTACTCTTTGCTTGCCTTCCGTGCATTGCCTAGCCTTGCGTTGTCGTGCCTTAGCCTTGCCTCGCCTGACCGTGCCTTGCCTTGCGTTAGCCTTTCCTTGCCTTGCCGTGCATTGCCTAGCCGTGCGTTGTCGTGCCTTAGCCTTGTTTCCCCTTGCCGTGCCGTTCCTTCCGTTACCCTTGCCTTGCCTTGCTTTCCCCTTGCCTTCCTTGCCTTCCGTTACTCTTTGCTTGCCTTCCGTGCATTGCCTAGCCTTGCGTTGTCGTGCCTTAGCCTTTTTTCACCTTGCCATAGCCTTGCTTGCGTTGCCTTAGCCTGACCGTGCCTTCCTTTGCTTCAAGCTTTACTTGCATTGTCGTGCATTGCCTAGCCTTGCGTTGTCGTGCATTAGCCTTGCCTAGCCTCACCGTGCCTTGCCTTGCGTTCCCTTGCTTTGCCTTGCCTTCCTTGCCTTCCGTTACTCTTTGCTTGCCTTCCGTGCATTGCCTAGCCTTGCGTTGTCGTGCCTTAGCCTTGCCTCCCCTGACCGTGCCTTGCCTTGCGTTACCCTTTCCTTGCCTTGCCGTGCATTGCCTAGCCCTGCGTTGTCGTGCCTTAGCCTTGTTTCCCCTTGCCGTGCCGTTCCTTCCGTTACACTTGCCTTTCTTTGCTTTCCCTTGCCTTCCTTACCTTCCGTTACTCTTTGCTTGCCTTCCGTGCATTGCCTAGCCTTGCGTTGTCGTGCCTTAGCCTTATCTCGCCTGACCGTGCCTTGCCTTGCGTTAAGCTTTCCTTGCATTGTCGTGCATTGCCTAGCCTTGCGTTGTCGTGCATTAGCCTTGCCTTCCGTTACCCTTTCCTTGCCTTGCCGTGCATTGCCTAGCCGTGCGTTGTCGTGCCTTAGCCTTGATTCCCCTTGCCGTGGCGTGCCGTTCCGTTACACTTGCCTTGCCTGGCTTTGCCTTGCCTTCCTTTCCTTCCGTTACTCTTTCCTTGCCTTGCCGTGCATTGCCTAGCCTTGCATTGTCGTGCCTTATCCTTTTTTCCTTGCCTCACCTGACCGTGCCTTCCCCTGCGTTACCCTTTCCTTGCCTTGCCGTGCATTGCCTAGCCGTGCGTTGTCGTGCTTTAGCCTTGTTTCACCTTGCCATAGCCTTGCCTTGCCGTGCCGTTCCTTCCCGTTACCCTTGCCTTCCCTTGCTTTCCCTTGCCTTCCTTGCGTTCCGTTACTCTTTGCTTGCCTTTGCATTGCCTAGCCTTGCGTTGTCGTGCATTAGCCTGCCTTGCCTTGCCGTTACCCTTTCCTTGCCTTGCCGTGCATTGCCAAACCGTGCGTTGTCGTGCATCAGCCTTGCCTTGCCTCACCGTGCCTTGCCTTGCGTTACCCTTTCCTTGCCTTGCCGTGCATTGCCTAGCCCTGCGTTGCCGTGCCTTAGCCTTGTTTCCCCTTGCCGTGCCGTTCCTTCCGTTACCCTTGCCTTGCCTTGCTTTCCCTTGCCTTCCTTGCCTTCCGTTACTCTTTGCTTGCCTTCCGTGAATTGCCTAGCCGTGCGTTGTCGTGCCTTAGCCTTGATTCCCCTTGCCGTGGCGTGCCTTTTGTTACACTTGCCTTGCCTGGCTTTGCCTTGCCTTCCTTTCCTTCCGTTACTCTTTCCTTGCCTTGCCGTGCATTGCCTAGCCTTGCATTGTCGTGCCTTATCCTTGCCTCACCTGACCGTGCCTTCCCCTGCGTTACCCTTTCCTTGCCTTGCCGTGCATTGCCTAGCCCTGCGTTGTCGTGCCTTAGCCTTCTTACCCCTTGCCGTGCCGTTCCTTCCGTTACCCTTGCCTTCCCTTGCTTTCGCTTGCCTTCCTTGCGTTCCGTTACTCTTTGCTTGCTTTCCGTGCATTGCCTAGCCTTGCGTTGTCATGCCTTAGCCTTGCCTCGCCTGACCGTGCTTTCCCATGCGTTACCCTTTCCTTGCCTTGCCGTGCATTGCCTAGCGTGCGTTGTCGTGCCTTAGCCTTGTTTCCCCTTGCCGTGCCGTTCCTTCCGTTACCCTTGCCTTTCCTTTCTTTCCCTTGCCTTCCTTACCTTCCGTTACTCTTTGCTTGCCTTCCGTGCATTGCCTAGCCTTGCGTTGTCGTGCCTTAGCCTTGCCTCGCCTGACCGTGCTTTCCCATGCGTTACCCTTTCCTTGCCTTGCCGTGCATTGCCTAGCGTGCGTTGTCGTGCCTTAGCCTTGTTTCCCCTTGCCGTGCCGTTCCTTCCGTTACACTTGCCTTTCTTTGCTTTCCCTTGCCTTCCTTACCTTCCGTTACTCTTTGCTTGCCTTCCGTGCATTGCCTAGCCTTGCGTTGTCGTGCCTTAGCCTTATCTCGCCTGACCGTGCCTTCCTTTGCTTTAAGCTTTCCTTGCATTGTCGTGCATTGCCTAGCCTTGCGTTGTCGTGCATTAGCCTTGCCTAGCCTCACCGTGCCTTGCCTTGCGTTACCCTTTCCTTGCCTTGCCGTGCATTGCTAGCCGTGCGTTGTCGTGCCTTAGCCTTGATTCCCCTTGCCGTGGCGTGCCGTTTGTTACACTTGCCTTGCCTAGCTTTGCTTGCCTTCCTTTCCTTCCGTTACTCTTTCCTTGCCTTGCCGTGCATTGCCTAGCCTTGCATTGTCGTGCCTTATCCTTGCCTCACCTGACCGTGCCTTCCCCTGCGTTACCCTTTCCTTGCCTTGCCGTGCATTGCCTAGCCGTGCGTTGTCGTGCCTTAGCCTTGTTACCCCTTGCCGTGCCGTTCCTTCCGTTACCCTTGCCTTCCCTTGCTTTCCCTTGCCTTCCTTGCCTTCCGTTACTCTTTGCTTGCCTTCCGTGAATTGCCTAGCCTTGCGTTGTCGTGCATTAGCCTTGCCTCCCCAAACCGTGCCTTGCCTTGCGTTACCCTTTCCTTGCCTTGCTTTCCCTTGCCTTCCTTGCCTTCCGTTACTCTTTGCTTGCCTTCCGTGCATTGCCTAGCCTTGCGTTGTTTCCCCTTGCCGTGCCGTTCCTTCCGTTACCCTTGCCTTCCCTTGCTTTCCCTTGCCTTCCTTGCCTTCCGTTACTCGTTGCTTGCCTTCCGTGAATTGCCTAGCCTTGCGTTGTCGTGCATTAGCCTTGCCTCCCCAAACCGTGCCTTGCCTTGCGTTACCCTTTCCTTGCCTTGCCCTGCATTGCCTAGAACTGTGTTGTCGTGCCTTACCCTTGTTTCCCCTTACCGTGCCGTTCCTTTCGTTACCCTTGCCTTCCCCTGCTTTCCTTTGCATTCCTTGCCTTCCGTTACTCTTTGCTTTCCTTCCGTGCATTGCCTAGCCTTGCGTTGTCGTGCCTTAGCCTTGTTTCCCCTTGCCGTGCCGTGCCTGTTGTTACACTTGCCTTGCCGTGCTTTGCCTTGCCTTCCTTTCCTTCCGTTACTCTTTCCTTGCATAGCCGTGCACTGCCTAGCCTTGCGCTGTCGTACATTAGCTTTGCCTCGCCTGACAGTGCCTTGCCTTGCGTTACCCTTTCCTTGCCTTGCCGTGCATTGCCTAGCCCTGCGTTGCCGTGCCTTAGCCTTGTTTCCCCTTGCCGAGCAGTTCCTTCCGTTACTCTTGCCTTGCCTTGCTTTCCCTTGCCTTCCTTGCCTTCGGTTACTCTTTGCTTGCCTTCCGTGCATTGCCTAGCCTTGCGTTGTCGTGCCTTAGCCTTGCCTCGCCTAACCGTGCCTTGCCTTGAGTTACCCTTTCCTTGCCTTGCCATGCATTGCCTAGCCGTGCGTTGTCGTGCATTAGCCTCGCCTTGCATTACTGTGCCTTGCCTTGCGTTACCCTTTCCTTGCCTGGCCGTGCATTGCTTAGCCTTGCGTTGCCGTGCCTTAGCCTTGTTTCCCCTTGCCGTGCCGTGCCTTTTGTTACACTTGCCTTGCCTTGCTTTGCCTTGCCTTCCTTTCCTTCCGTTACTCTTTCCTTGCCTAGCCGTGCACTGCGTAGCCTTGCGTTGTCGTGCATTACCCTTGCCTCGCCTGACCGTGCCTTGCCTTGCATTACCCTTTCCTTGCCTTGCCGTGCATTGCCTAGCCCTGCGTTGTCGTGCCTTAGCCTTGTTTCCCCTTACCGTGCCGTTCCTTCCGTTACCCTTGCCTTTCCTTGCTTTCCCTTGCCTTCCTTGCCTTCCGTTACTCTTTGCTTGCCTTCCGTGCATTGCCTAGCCTTGCGTTGTCGTGCCTTAGCCTTGCCTCGCCTGACCGTGCCTTGCCTTGCGTTACCCTTTCCTTGCCTTGCCGTGCATTGCCTAGCCTTGCGTTGTCGTGCATTAGCCTTGCCTTGCCTCACCGTGCCTTGCCTTGCGTTACCCTTTCCTTGCCTTGCCGTGCATTGCCTAGCCGTGCGTTGCCGTGCCTTAGCCTTGTTTCCCCTTGCCGTGCCGTTCCTTCCGTTACCCTTGCCTTGCCTTGCCTTCCCTTGCCTTCCTTGCCTTCCGTTACTCTTTGCTTGCCTTCCGTGCATTGCCTAGCCTTGCGTTGTCGTGCATTAGCCTTGCCTCCCCAAACCGTGCCTTGCCTTGCGTTACCCTTTCCTTGCCTTGCCGTGCATTGCCTAGCCCTGCGTTGTCGTGCCTTAGCCTTGTTTCCCCTTGCCGTGCCGTTCCTTTCGTTACCCTTGCCTTCCCCTGCTTTCCTTTGCATTCCTTGCCTTCCGTTACTCTTTGCTTGCCTTCCGTGCATTGCCTAGCCTTGCATTGTCGTGCCTTAGCCTTGTTTCCCCTTGCCGTGCCGTGCCTGTTGTTACCTTGCCTTGCCATGCTTTGCCTTCCCTTCCTTTCCTTCCGTTACTCTTTCCTTGCCTAGCCGTGCACTGCCTAGCCTTGCGATGTCGTGCATTAGCTTTGCCTCGCCTGACAGTGCCTTGCCTTGCGTTACCCTTTCCTTGCCTGGCCGTGCATTGCCTAGCCGTGCGTTGCCGTTCCTTAGCCTTGTTTCCCGTTGCCGTGCCTTGCCTTTTGTTACACTTGCCTTGCCTTGCTTTGCCTTGCCTTCCTTTCCTTCCGTTACTCTTTCCTTGCCTAGCCGTGCACTGCCTATCCTTGCGTTGTCGTGCATTAGCCTTGCTTCCCCAAACCGTGCCTTGCCTTGCGTTACCATTTCCTTGCCTTGCCCTGCATTGCCTAGCCGTGCGTTGCCGTGCCTTAGCCTTGTTTCCCTTTGCCGTGCCGTTCCTTCCGGTAACCTTGCCTTGCCTTGCTTTCCCTTGCCTTCCTTGCGTTCCGTTACTCTTTGCTTGCCTTCCGTGCATTGCCTAGCCTTGCGTGGTCGTGCCTTAGCCTTTTTTCACCTTGCCATAGCCTTGCTTGCGTTGCCTTGCTTTGCCTTGCATTCCTTGCCTTCCGTTACTCTTTGCTTGCCTTTCGTGCATTGCCTAGCCTTGGGTTGTCGTGCATTAGCCTTGCCTACCCAAACCGTGCCTTGCCTTGCGTTACCCTTTCCTTGCCTTGCCCTGCATTGCCTAGCCCTGTGTTGTCGTGCCTTAGCCTTGTTTCCCCTTGCCGTGCCGTTCCTTCCGTTACCCTTGCCTTGCCTTGCTTTCCCTTGCTTTCCTTGCCTTCCGTTACTCTTTGCTTGCCTTCCGTGCATTGCCTAGCCTTGCGTTGTCGTGCATTAGCCTTGCCTTGCCTGACCGTGCCTTGCCTTGCGTTACCCTTTCCTTGCCTTTCCTTGCATTGCCTAGCCGTGCGTTGTCGTGCCTTAGCCTTGTTTCCCCTTGCCGTGCCGTTACTTCCGTTACCCTTGCCTTGCCTTGGTTTCCCTTGCCTTCCTTGGTTTCCGTTACGCTTTGCTTGCCTTCCGTGCATTGCCTAGCCTTGCGCTGTCGTGCATTAGCCTTGCCTTGCCTCACAGTGCCTTGCCTTGCGTTACCTTTTCCTTGGCTGGCCGTGCATTGCCTAGCCGTGCGTTGTGGTGCCTTAGCCTTGTTTCACCTTGCCATAGCCTTGCTTGCTTTGCCTTGCCTTCCTTCCATTCCGTTACTCTTTGCTTGCCTTCCGTGCATTGCCTAGCCTTGCGTTGTCGTGCCTTAGCCTTTTTTCACCTTGCCATAGACTTGCTTGCGTTGCCTTGCTTTGCCTTGCATTCCTTGCCTTCCGTTACTCTTTGCTTGCCTTCCGTGCATTGCCTAGCCTAGCGTTGTCGTGCCTTAGCCTTGCCTCGCCTAACCGTGCCTTGCCTTGCGTTACCCTTTCCTTGCCTTGCCGTGCATTGCCAAGCCGTGCGTTGTCGTGCATTAGCCTCGCCTTGCCTTACCGTGCCTTGCCTTGCGTTACCCTTTCCTTGCCTGGCCGTGCATTGCTTAGCCTTGCGTTGCCGTACCTTAGCCTTGTTTCCCCTTGCCGTGCCGTGCCTTTTGTTACACTTGCCTTGCCTTGCTTTGCCTTGCCTTCCTTTCCTTCCGTTACTCTTTCCTTGCCTTGCCGTGCATTGCCTAGCCTTGCGTTGTCGTGCATTAGCCTTGCCTAGCCTGACCGTGCCTTGCCTTGCGTTACACTTTCCTTGCCTTGCCGTGCATTGCCTAGCCCTGCGTTGTCGTTCCTTAGCCTTGTTTCCCCTTACCGTGCCGTTCCTTCCGTTACCCTTGCCTTCCCCTGCTTTCCCTTGCCTTCCTTGCCTTCCGTTACTCTTTGCTTGCCTTCCGTGCATTGCCTAGCCTTGCGTTGTCGTGCCTTAGCCATGCTTCGCCTGACCGTGCCTTGCCTTGCGTTACCCTTTCCTTGCCTTGCCGTGCATTGCCTAGCCGTGCGTTGTCGTGCATCAGCCTTGCCTTGCCTCACCGTGCCTTGCCTTGCGTTACCCTTTCCTTGCCTTGCCGTGCATTGCCTAGCCGTGCGTTGCCGTGCCTTAGCCTTGTTTCCCCTTGCCGTGCCGTTCCTTCCGTTACCCTTGCCTTGCCTTGCTTTCCCTTGCCTTCCTTGCGTTCCGTTATTCTTTGCTTGCCTTGCCGTGCATTGCCTAGCCGTGCGTTGTCGTGCCTTAGCCTTGCCTCGCCTGACCGTGCCTTGCCTTGCGTTACCCTTACCTTGCCTTGCCCTGCATTGCCTAGCCGTTCGTTGTCGTGCCTTAGCCTTGTTTGCCCTTGCCGTGCCGTTCCTTCCGTTACCCTTGCCTTGCTTTCCCTTGCCTTCCTTTCCTTCCGTTACTCTTTGCTTGCCTTCCGTGCATTGCATAGCATTGCGTTGTCGTGTCTTAGCCTTTTTTCACCTTGCCATAGCCTTGCTTGCGTTGCCTTGCTTTGCCTTGCCTTCCTTGCCTTCCGTTACTCTTTGCTTCCCTTCCGTGCATTGCCTAGCCTTGCGTGGTCGTGCCTTAGCCTTTTTTCACCTTGCCATAGCCTTGCTTGCGTTGCCTTGCTTTGCATTGCATTCCTTGCCTTCCGTTACTCTTTGCTTGCCTTCCGTGCATTGCCTAGCCTTGCGTTGTCGTGCCTTAGCCTTATCTCGCCTGACCGTGCCTTCCTTTGCTTTAAGCTTTCCTTGCATTGTCGTGCATTGCCTAGCCTTGCGTTGTCGTGCATTAACCTTGCCTAGCCTCACCGTGCCTTGCCTTGCGTTACCCTTTCCTTGCCTTGCCGTGCATTTCCTAGCCGTGCGTTGCCGTTCCTTAGCCTTGTTTCCCGTTGCCGTGCCTTGCCTTTTGTTACACTTGCCTTGCCTTGCTTTGCCTTGCCTTCCTTTCCTTCCGTTACTCTTTCCTTGCCTAGCCGTGCACTGCCTATCCTTGCGTTGTCGTGCATTAGCCTTGCTTCCCCAAACCGTGCCTTGCCTTGCGTTACCATTTCCTTGCCTTGCCCTGCATTGCCTAGCCGTGCGTTGCCGTGCCTTAGCCTTGTTTCCCCTTGCCGTGCCGTTCCTTCCGTTACCCTTGCCTTGCCTTGCTTTCACTTGCCTTCCTTGCGTTCCGTTACTCTTTGCTTGCCTTCCGTGCATTGCCTAGCCTTGCGTGGTCGTGCCTTAGCCTTTTTTCACCTTGCCATAGCCTTGCTTGCGTTGCCTTGCTTTGCCTTGCATTCCTTGCCTTCCGTTACTCTTAGCTTGCCTTCCGTGCATTGCCTAGCCTTGGGTTGTCGTGCATTAGCCTTGCCTACCCAAACCGTGCCTTGCCTTGCGTTACCCTTTCCTTGCCTTGCCCTGCATTGCCTAGCCCTGTGTTGTCGTGCCTTAGCCTTGTTTCCCCTTGCCGTGCCGTTCCTTCCGTTACCCTTGCCTTGCCTTGCTTTCCCTTGCTTTCCTTGCCTTCCGTTACTCTTTGCTTTCCTTCCGTGCATTGCCTAGCCTTGCGTTGTCGTGCCTTAGCCTTGCCTCGCCTGACAGTGCCTTGCCTTGCGTTACCCTTTCCTTGCCTTGCCGTGCACTGCCAAGCCTTGCCTTGTCGTGCATTAGCCTTGCCTTGCCTGACCGTGCCTTGCCTGGCGTTACCCTTTCCTTGCCTTTCCTTGCATTGCCTAGCCGTGCGTTGTCGTGCCTTAGCCTTGTTTCCCCTTGCGGTGCCGTTACTTCCGTTACGCTTGCCTTGCCTTGGTTTCCCTTGCCTTCCTTGGTTTCCGTTACGCTTTGCTTGCCTTCCGTGCATTGCCTAGCCTTGCGCTGTCGTGCATTAGCCTTGCCTTGCCTCACAGTGCCTTGCCTTGCGTTACCTTTTCCTTGGCTGGCCGTGCATTGCCTAGCCGTGCGTTGTGGTGCCTTAGCCTTGTTTCCCCTTGCCGTGCCGTTCCTTCCGTTACCCTTGCCTTCCCTTGCTTTCCCTTTCCTTCCTTGCATTCCGTTACTCCTTGCTTGCTTTCCGTGCATTGCCTAGGCTTGCGTTGGCTTTCCTTAGCCTTGCCTCGCCTGACCGTGCTTTCCCATGCGTTACCCTTTCCTTGCCTTGCCGTGCATTGCCTAGCGTGCGTTGTCCTGCCTTAGCCTTGTTTCCCCTTGCCGTGCCGTTCCTTCCGTTACACTTGCCTTTCTTTGCTTTCCCTTGCCTTCCTTACCTTCCGTTACTCTTTGCTTGCCTTCCGTGCATTGCCAAGCCTTGCGTTGTCGTGCATTAGCCTTGCCTACCCAAACCGTGCCTTGCCTTGCGTTACCCTTTCCTTGCCTTGCCCTGCATTGCCTAGCCCTGTGTTGTCGTGCCTTAGCCTTGTTTCCCCTTGCCGTGCCGTTCCTTCCGTTACCCTTGCCTTGCCTTGCTTTCCCTTGCTTTCCTTGCCTTCCGTTACTCTTTGCTTTCCTTCCGTGCATTGCCTAGCCTTGCGTTGTCGTGCCTTAGCCTTGCCTCGCCTGACAGTGCCTTGCCTTGCGTTACCCTTTCCTTGCCTTGCCGTGCACTGCCAAGCCTTGCCTTGTCGTGCATTAGCCTTGCCTTGCCTGACCGTGCCTTGCCTGGCGTTACCCTTTCCTTGCCTTTCCTTGCATTGCCTAGCCGTGCGTTGTCGTGCCTTAGCCTTGTTTCCCCTTGCGGTGCCGTTACTTCCGTTACCCTTGCCTTGCCTTGGTTTCCCTTGCCTTCCTTGGTTTCCGTTACGCTTTGCTTGCCTTCCGTGCATTGCCTAGCCTTGCGCTGTCGTGCATTAGCCTTGCCTTGCCTCACAGTGCCTTGCCTTGCGTTACCTTTTTATTGAATGGCCGTGCATTGCCTAGCCGTGCGTTGTGGTGCCTTAGCCTTGTTTCCCCTTGCCGTGCCGTTCCTTCCGTTACCCTTGCCTTCCCTTGCTTTCCCTTTCCTTCCTTGCATTCCGTTACTCCTTGCTTGCTTTCCGTGCATTGCCTAGGCTTGCGTCGGCTTTCCTTAGCCTTGCCTCGCCTGACCGTGCTTTCCCATGCGTTACCCTTTCCTTGCCTTGCCGTGCATTGCCCAGCCTGCGTTGCCATGCCTTAACCTTGTTTCCCCTTGCCGTGCAGTTCCTTCCGTTACCCTTGCCTTTCCTTGCTTTTCCTTGCCTTGCTTACCTTCCGTTACTCTTTGCTTCCCTTCCCTGCATTGCCTAGCCTTGCGTTGTCGTGCCTTAGGCTTATCTCGCCTGACCGTGCCTTCCTTTGCTTTAAGCTTTCCTTGCATTGTCGTGCATTGCCTAGCCTTGCGTTGTCGAGCATGAGCATTGCCTAGCCTCACCGTGCCTTGCCTTGCGTTACCCTTTCCTTCCCTTGCCGTGCATTGCCTAGCCGTGCGTTGTCGTGCCTTAGCCTTGTTTCCCCTTGCCGTGGCGTGCCTTTTGTTACACTTGCCTTGACTGGCTTTGACTTGCCTTCCTTTCCTTCCGTTACTCTTTCCTTGCCTTGCCGTGCATTGCCTAGCCTTGCATTGTCGTGCCTTATCCTTGCCTCACCTTACCGTGCCTTCCCCTGCGTTACCATTTCCTTGCCTTGCCGTGCATTGCCTAACCCTGCGTTGTCGTGCCTTAGCCTTGTTTCCCCTTGCCCTGCCGTTCCTTCCGTTACACTTGCCTTTCCTTGCTTTCCCTTGCCTTCCTTACCTTCCGTTACTCTTTGCTTGCCTTCCGTGCATTGCCTAGCCTTGCGTTGTCGTGCCTTAGCCTTGCCTCGCCTGACCGTGCTTTCCCATGCGTTACCCTTTCCTTCCCTTGCCGTTCATTGCCTAGCGTTCGGTGTCGTGCCTTAGACTTTTTCCCCCTTGCCGTGCCGTTCCTTCCGTTACCCTTGCCTTTCCTTGCTTTTCCTTGCCTTCCTTACCTTCCGTTACTCTTTGCTTGCCTTCCCTGAATTTCCTAGCCTTGCGTTGTCGTGCCTTAGCCTTGTCTAGCCTCACCGTGCCTTGCCTTGCGTTACCCTTTCCTTGCCTTGCCGTGCATTGCCTAGCCGTGCGTTGTCGTGCCTTAGCCTTGTTACCCCTTGCCGTGCCGTTCCTTCCGTTACCCTTGCCTTCCCTTGCTTTCCCTTGCCTTCCTTGCGTTCCGTTACTCTTTGCTTGCTTTCCGTGCATTGCCTAGCCTTGCGTTGTCATGCCTTAGGCTTGCCTCGCCTGACCGTGCTTTCCCATGCGTTACCCTTTCCTTGCCTTGCCGTGCATTGCCTAGCGTGCGTTGTCGTGCCTTAGCCTTGTGTCCCCTTGCCGTGCCGTTCCTTCCGTTACACTTGCCTTTCTTTTCTTTCCCTTGCCTTCCTTACCTTCCGTTACTCTTTGCTTGCCTTCCGTGCATTGCCTAACCTTGCGTTGTCGTGCCTTAGCCTTATCTCGCCTGACCGTGCCTTCCTTTGCTTTAAGCTTTCCTTGCATTGTCGTGCATTGCCTAGCCTTGCGTTGTCGTGCATTAGCCTTGCCTAGCCTCACCCTGCCTTGCCTTGCGTTACCCTTTCCTTGCCTTGCCGTGCATTGCCTAGCCGTGCGTTGTCGTGCCTTAGCCTTGATTCCCCTTGCCGTGGCGTGCCTTTTGTTACACTTGCCTTGCCTTGCTTTGCCTTGCCTTCCTTTCCTTCCGTTACTCTTTCCTTGCCTTGCCGTGCATTGCCTAGCCTTGCATTGTCGTATCTTATCCTTGCCTCACCTGACCGTGCCTTCCCCTGCGTTACCCTTTCCTTGCCTTGCCGTGCATTGCCTAGCCCTGCGTTGTCGTGCCTTAGCCTTCTTAGCCCTTGCCGTGCCGTTCCTTCCGTTACCCTTGCCTTCCCTTGCTTTCCCTTGCCTTCCTTGCGTTCCGTTACTCTTTGCTTGCTTTCCGTGCATTGCCTAGCCTTGCGTTGTCATGCCTTAGGCTTCCCTCGCCTGACCGTGCTTTCCCATGCGTTACCCTTTCCTTGCCTTGCTTTGCATTGCCTAGCGTGCGTTGTCGTGCCTTAGCCTTGTTTCCCCTTGCCGTGCCGTTCCTTCCGTTACCCTTGCCTTTCTTTTCTTTCCCTTGCCTTCCTTACCTTCCGTTACTCTTTGCTTGCCTTCCGTGCATTGCCTAGCCTTGCGTTGTCGTGCCTTATCCTTATCTCGCCTGACCGTGCCTTCCTTTGCTTCAAGCTTTACTTGCATTGTCGTGCATTGCCTAGCATTGCGTTGTCGTGCATTAGCCTTGCCTAGCCTCACCGTGCCTTGCCTTGCGTTACCCTTTCCTTGCCTGGCCGTGCATTTCCTAGCCGTGTATTGTCGTGCCTTAGCCTTGTTTCCCCTTGCCGTTGCGTGCCTTTTGTTACACTTGCCTTGCCTGGCTTTGCCTTGCCTTCCTATCCTTCCGTTACTCTTTCCTTGCCTTGCCGTGCATTGCCTAGCCGTGCGTTGTCGTGCCTTAGCCTTGATTCCCCTTGCCGTGGCGTGCCTTTTGTTACACTTGCCTTGCCTGGCTTTGCCTTGCCTTCCTTTCCTTCCGTTACTCTTTCCTTGCCTTGCCGTGCATTGCCTAGCCTTGCATTGTCGTGCCTTATCCTTGCCTCACCTGACCGTGCCTTCCCCTGCGTTACCATTTCCTTGCCTTGCCGTGCATTGCCTAACCCTGCGTTGCCGTGCCTTAGCCTTGTTTCCCCTTGCCCTGCCGTTCCTTCCGTTACACTTGCCTTTCCTTGCTTTCCCTTGCCTTCCTTACCTTCCGTTACTCTTTGCTTGCCTTCCGTGCATTGCCTAGCCTTGCGTTGTCGTGCCTTAGCCTTGCCTCGCCTGACCGTGCTTTCCCATGCGTTTCCCTTTCCTTGCCTTGCCGTTCATTGCCTAGCGTTCGATGTCGTGCCTTAGACTTGTTCCCCCTTGCCGTACCGTTCCTTCCGTTACCCTTGCCTTTCCTTGCTTTTCCTTGCCTTCCTTACCTTCCGTTACTCTTTGCTTGCCTTCCCTGAGTTTCCTAGCCTTGCGTTGTCGTGCCTTAGCCTTGCCTCGCCTGACCGTGCTTTCCCATGCGTTACCCTTTCCTTGCCTTGCCGTGCATTGCCTAGCGTGCGTTGTCGTGCCTTAGCCTTGTTACCCCTTGCCGTGCCGTTCCTTCCGTTACCCTTGCCTTCCCTTGCTTTCCCTTGCCTTCCTTGCGTTCCGTTACTCTTTGCTTGCTTTCCGTGCATTGCCTAGTCTTGCGTTGTCATGCCTTAGGCTTGCCTCGCCTGACCGTGCTTTCCCATGCGTTACCCTTTCCTTGCCTTGCCGTGCATTGCCTAGCGTGCGTTGACGTGCCTTAGCCTTGTTTCCCCTTGCCGTGCCGTTCCTTCCGTTACACTTGCCTTTCTTTGCTTTCCCTTGCCTTCCTTACCTTCCGTTACTCTTTGCTTGCCTTCCGTGCATTGCCTAGCCTTGCGTTGTCGTGCCTAAGCCTTATCTCGCCAGACCGTGCCTTCCTTTGCTTTAAGCTTTCCTTGCATTGTCGTGCATTGCCTAGCCTTGCGTTGTCGTGCATTAGCCTTGCCTAGCCTCAGCGTGCCTTGCCTTGCGTTACCCTTTCCTTGCCTTGCCGTGCATTGCCTAGCCGTGCGTTGTCGTGCCTTAGCCTTGTTACCCCTTGCCGTGCCGTTCCTTCCGTTACCCTTGCCTTCCCTTGCTTTCCCTTGCCTTCCTTGCGTTCCGTTACTCTTTGCTTGCTTTCCGTGCATTGCCTAGCCTTGCGTTGTCATGCCTTAGGCTTGCCTCGCCTGACCGTGCTTTCCCATGCGTTACCCTTTCCTTGCCTTGCCGTGCATTGCCTAGCGTGCGTTGTCGTGCCTTAGCCTTGTTTCCCCTTGCCGTGCCGTTCCTTCCGTTACACTTGCCTTTCTTTGCTTTCCCTTGCCTTCCTTACCTTCCGTTACTCTTTGCTTGCCTTCCGTGCATTGCCTAACCTTGCGTTGTCGTGCCTTAGCCTTATCTCGCCTGACCGTGCCTTCCTTTGCTTTAAGCTTTCCTTGCATTGTCGTGCATTGCCTAGCCTTGCGTTGTCGTGCATTAGCCTTGCCTAGCCTCACCGTGCCTTGCCTTGCGTTACCCTTTCCTTGCCTTGCCGTGCATTGCCTAGCCGTGCGTTGTCGTGCCTTAGCCTTGATTCCCCTTGCCGTGGCGTGCCTTTTGTTACAGTTGCCTTGCCCGGCTTTGCCTTGCCTTCCTTTCCTTCCGTTACTCTTTCCTTGCCTTGCCGTGCATTGCCTAGCCTTGCATTGTCGTGCCTTATCCTTGCCTCACATGACCGTGCCTTCCCCTGCGTTACCCTTTCCTTGCCTTGCCGTGCATTGCCTAGCCCTGCGTTGTCGTGCCTTAGCCTTCTTAACCCTTGCCGTGCCGTTCCTTCCGTTAACCTTGCCTTCCCTTGCTTTCCCTTGCCTTCCTTGCGTTCCGTTACTCTTTGCTTGCTTTCCGTGCATTGCCTAGCCTTGCGTTGTCATGCCTTAGCCTTGCCTCGCCTGACCGTGCTTTCCCATGCGTTACCCTTTCCTTGCCTTGCCGTGCATTGCCTAGCGTGCGTTGTCGTGCCTTAGCCTTGTTTCCCCTTGCCCTGCCGTTCCTTCCGTTACACTTGCCTTTCCTTGCTTTCCCTTGCCTTCCTTACCTTCCGTTACTCTTTGCTTGCCTTCCGTGCATTGCCTAGCCTTGCGTTGTCGTGCCTTAGCCTTGCCTCGCCTGACCGTGCTTTCCCATGCGTTACCCTTTCCTTGCCTTGCCGTTCATTGCCTAGCGTTCGGTGTCGTGCCTTAGACTTGTTCCCCCTTGCCGTGCCGTTCCTTCCGTTACCCTTGCCTTTCCTTGCTTTTCCTTGCCTTCCTTACCTTCCGTTACTCTTTGCTTGCCTTCCCTGAATTTCCTAGCCTTGCGTTGTCGTGCCTTAGCCTTGCCTCGCCTGACCGTGCTTTCCCATGCGTTACCCTTTCCTTGTCTTGCCGTGCATTGCCTAGCGTGCGTTGTCGTGCCTTAGCCTTGTTACCCCTTGCCGTGCCGTTTCTTCCGTTACCCTTGCCTTCCCTTGCTTTCCCTTGCCTTCCTTGCGTTCCGTTACTCTTTGCTTGCTTTCCGTGCATTGCCTAGCCTTGCGTTGTCATGCCTTAGGCTTGCCTCGCCTGACCGTGCTTTCCCATGCGTTACCCTTTCCTTGCCTTGCCGTGCATTGCCTAGCGTGCGTTGTCGTGCCTTAGCCTTGTTTCCCCTTGCCGTGCCGTTCCTTCCGTTACACTTGCCTTACCTTGCTTTCCCTTGCCTTCCTTACCTTCCGTTACTCTTTGCTTGCCTTCCGTGCATTGCCTAGCCTTGCGTTGTCGTGCCTTAGCCTTGCCTCGCCTGACCGTGCTTTCCCATGCGTTACCCTTTCCTTGCCTTGCCGTTTATTGCCTAGCGTTCGGTGTCGTGCCTTAGACTTGTTCCCCCTTGCCGTGCCGTTCCTTCCGTTACCCTTGCCTTTCCTTGCTTTTCCTTGCCTTCCTTACCTTCCGTTACTCTTTGCTTGCCTTCCCTGAATTTCCTAGCCTTGCGTTGTCGTGCCTTAGCCTTGCCTCGCCTGACCGTGCTTTCCCATGCGTTACCCTTTCCTTGCCTTGCCGTGCATTGCCTAGCGTGCGTTGTCGTGCCTTAGCCTTGTTACCCCTTGCCGTGCCGTTCCTTCCGTTACCCTTGCCTTCCCTTGCTTTCCCTTGCCTTCCTTACCTTCCGTTACTCTTTGCTTGCCTTCCCTGAATTTCCTAGCCTTGCGTTGTCGTGCCTTAGCCTTGCCTCGCCTGACCGTGCTTTCCCATGCGTTACCCTTTCCTTGTCTTGCCGTGCATTGCCTAGCGTGCGTTGTCGTGCCTTAGCCTTGTTACCCCTTGCCGTGCCGTTTCTTCCGTTACCCTTGCCTTCCCTTGCTTTCCCTTGCCTTCCTTGCGTTCCGTTACTCTTTGCTTGCTTTCCGTGCATTGCCTAGCCTTGCGTTGTCATGCCTTAGGCTTGCCTCGCCTGACCGTGCTTTCCCATGCGTTACCCTTTCCTTGCCTTGCCGTGCATTGCCTAGCGTGCGTTGTCGTGCCTTAGCCTTGTTTCCCCTTGCCGTGCCGTTCCTTCCGTTACACTTGCCTTTCCTTGCTTTCCCTTGCCTTCCTTACCTTCCGTTACTCTTTGCTTGCCTTCCGTGCATTGCCTAGCCTTGCGTTGTCGTGCCTTAGCCTTGCCTCGCCTGACCGTGCTTTCCCATGCGTTACCCTTTCCTTGCCTTGCCGTTTATTGCCTAGCGTTCGGTGTCGTGCCTTAGACTTGTTCCCCCTTGCCGTGCCGTTCCTTCCGTTACCCTTGCCTTTCCTTGCTTTTCCTTGCCTTCCTTACCTTCCGTTACTCTCTGCTTGCCTTCCCTGAATTTCCTAGCCTTGCGTTGTCGTGCCTTAGCCTTGCCTCGCCTGACCGTGCTTTCCCATGCGTTACCCTTTCCTTGCCTTGCCGTGCATTGCCTAGCGTGCGTTGTCGTGCCTTAGCCTTGTTTCCCCTTGCCGTGCCGTTCCTTCCGTTACCCTTGCCTTCCCTTGCTTTCCCTTGCCTTCCTTGCGTTCCGTTACTCTTTGCTTGCTTTCCGTGCATTGCCTAGCCTTGCGTTGTCATGCCTTAGGCTTGCCTCGCCTGACCGTGCTTTCCCATGCGTTACCCTTTCCTTGCCTTGCCGTGCATTGCCTAGCCTTGCATTGTCGTGCCTTATCCTTGCCTCACCTGACCGTGCCTTCCCCTGCGTTACCCTTTCCTTGCCTTGCCGTGCATTGCCTAGCCCTGCGTTGTCGTGCCTTAGCCTTCTTAGTCCTTGCCGTGCCGTTCCTTCCGTTACCCTTGCCTTCCCTTGCTTTCCGTTGCCTTCCTTGCGTTCCGTTACTCTTTGCTTGCTTTCCGTGCATTGCCTAGCCTTGCGTTGTCATGCCTTAGCCTTGCCTCGCCTGACCGTGCTTTCCCATGCGTTACCCTTTCCTTGCCTTGCCGTGCATTGCCTAGCGTGCGTTGTCGTGCCTTAGCCTTGTTTCCCCTTGCCCTGCCGTTCCTTCCGTTACACTTGCCTTTCCTTGCTTTCCCTTACCTTCCTTACCTTCCGTTACTCTTTGCTTGCCTTCCGTGCATTGCCTAGCCTTGCATTGTCGTGCCTTAGCCTTGCCTCGCCTGACCGTGCTTTCCCATGCGTTACCCTTTCCTTGCCTTGCCGTTCATTGCCTAGCGTTCGGTGTCGTGCCTTAGACTTGTTCCCCCTTGCCGTGCCGTTCCTTCCGTTACCCTTGCCTTTCCTTGCTTTTCCTTGCCTTCCTTACCTTCCGTTACTCTTTGCTTGCCTTCCCTGAATTGCCTAGCCTTGCGTTGTCGTGCCTTAGCCTTGCCTCGCCTGACCGTGCTTTCCCATGCGTTACCCTTTCCTTGCCTTGCCGTGCATTGCCTGGCGTGCGTTGTCGTGCCTTAGCCTTGTTACCCCTTGCCGTGCCGTTTCTTCCGTTACCCTTGCCTTCCCTTGCTTTCCCTTGCCTTCCTTGCGTTCCGTTACTCTTTGCTTGCTTTCCGTGCATTGCCTAGCCTTGCGTTGTCATGCCTTAGGCTTGCCTCGCCTGACCGTGCTTTCCCATGCGTTACCCTTTCCTTGCCTTGCCGTGCATTGCCTAGCGTGCGTTGTCGTGCCTTAGCCTTGTTTCCCCTTGCCGTGCCGTTCCTTCCGTTACACTTTCCTTTCCTTGCTTTCCCTTGCCTTCCTTACCTTCCGTTACTCTTTGCTTGCCTTCCGTGCATTGCCTAGCCTTGCGTTGTCGTGCCTTAGCCTTGCCTCGCCTGACCGTGCTTTCCCATGCGTTACCCTTTCCTTGCCTTGCCGTTTATTGCCTTGCGTTCGGTGTCGTGCCTTAGACTTGTTCCCCCTTGCCGTGCCGTTCCTTCCGTTACCCTTGCCTTTCCTTGCTTTTCCTTGCCTTCCTTACCTTCCGTTACTCTATGCTTGCCTTCCCTGAATTTCCTAGCCTTGCGTTGTCGTGCCTTAGCCTTGCCTCGCCTGACCGTGCTTTCCCATGCGTTACCCTTTCCTTGCCTTGTCGTGCATTGCCTAGCGTGCGTTGTCGTGCCTTAGCCTTGTTACCCCTTGCCGTGCCGTTCCTTCCGTTACCCTTGTCTTCCCTTGCTTTCCCTTGCCTTCCTTTCCTTCCGTTACTCTTTGCTTGCCTTGCCGTGCATTGCCTAGCCTTGCGTTGTCGTGCCTTAGCCTTGCCTCGCCTGACCGTGCTTTCCCATGCGTTACCCTTTCCTTGCCTTGCTTTGCATTGCCTAGCGTGCGTTGTCGTGCCTTAGCCTTGTTTCCCCTTGCCGTGCCGTTCCTTCCGTTACCCTTGCCTTTCTTTGCTTTCCCTTGCCTTCCTTACCTTCCGTTACTCTTTGCTTGCCTTCCGTGCATTGCCTAGGCTTGCGTTGTCGTGCCTTATCCTTATCTCGCCTGACCGTGCCTTCCTTTGCTTCAAGCTTTACTTACATTGTCGTGCATTGCCTAGCCTTGCGTTGTCGTGCATTAGCCTTGCCTGGCCTCACCGTGCCTTGCCTTGCGTTACCCTTTCCTTGCCTTGCCGTGCATTTCCTAGCCGTGTATTGTCGTGCCTTAGCCTTGTTTCCCCTTGCCGTTGCGTGCCTTTTGTTACACTTGCCTTGCCTGGCTTTGCCTTGCCTTCCTATCCTTCCGTTACTCTTTCCTTGCCTTGCCGTGCATTGCCTAGCCGTGCGTTGTCGTGCCTTAGCCTTGATTCCCCTTGCCGTGGCGTGCCTTTTGTTACACTTGCCTTGCCAGGCTTTGCCTTGCCTTCCTTTCCTTCCGTTACTCTTTCCTTGCCTTGCCGTGCATTGCCTAGCCTTGCATTGTCGTGCCTTATCCTTGCCTCACCTGACCGTGCCTTCCCCTCCGTTACTCTTTGCTTGCCTTCCGTGCATTGCCTAGCCTTGCGTTGTCGTGCCTTAGCCTTCTTACCCCTTGCCGTGCCGTCCCTTCCGTTACCCTTAGCTTCCCTTGCTTTCCCTTGCCTTCCTTGCGTTCCGTTACTCTTTGCTTGCTTTCCGTGCATTGCCTGGCCTTGCGTTGTCATGCCTTAGCCTGGCCTCGCCTGACCGTGCTTTCCCATGCGTTACCCTTTCCTTGCCTTGCCGTGCATTGCCTAGCGAGCGTTGTCGTGCCTTAGCCTTGTTTCCCCTTGCCGTGCCGTTCCTTCCGTTACACTTGCCTTTCCTTGCTTTCCCTTGCCTTCCTTACCTTCCGTTACTCTTTGCTTGCCTTCCGTGCATTGCCTAGCCTTGCGTTGTCGTGCCTTAGCCTTGCCTCGCCTGACCGTGCTTTCCCATGCGTTACCCTTTCCTTGCCTTGCCGTTCATTGCCTAGCGTTCGGTGTCGTGCCTTAGACTTGTTCCCCCTTGCCGTGCCGTTCCTTCCGTTACCCTTGCCTTTCCTTGCTTTTCCTTGCCTTCCTTACCTTCCGTTACTCTTTGCTTGCCTTCCCTGAATTGCCTAGCCTTGCGTTGTCGTGCCTTAGCCTTATCTCGCCTGACCGTGCCTTCCTTTGCTTTAAGCTTTCCTTGCATTGTCGTGCATTGCCTAGCCTTGCGTTGTCGTTCATTAGCCTTGCCTAGCCTCACCGTGCCTTGCCTTGCGTTACCCTTTCCTTGCCTTGCCGTGCATTGCCTAGCCGTGTGTTGTCGTGCCTTAGCCTTGTTTCCCCTTGCCGTGGCGTGCCTTTTGTTACACTTGCCTTTCCTGGCTTTGACTTGCCTTCCTTTCCTTCCGTTACCCTTTCCTTGCCTTGCCGTGCATTGCCTAGCCTTGCGTTGTCGTGCATTAGCCTTGCCTAGCCTCACCGTGCCTTGCCTTGCGTTACCCTTTCCTTGCCTTGCCTTGCATTGCCTAGCCGTGCGTTGTCGTGCCTTAGCCTTGGTTCCCCTTGCCGTGCCGTTACTTCCGTTACCCTTGCCTTGCCTTGGTTTCCCTTGCCTTCCTTGGTTTCCGTTACTCTTTGCTTGCCTTCCGTGCATTGCCTAGCCTTGCGCTGTCGTGCATTAGCTTTGCCTTGCCTCACAGTGCCTTGCCTTGCGTTACCTTTTCTTGGATAGCCGTGCATTGCCTAGCCGTGCGTTGTGGTGCCTTAGCCTTGTTTCACCTTGCCATAGCCTTGCTTGCTTTGCCTTGCCTTACTTCCATTCCGTTACTCTTTGCATGCCTTCCGTGCATTGCCTAGCCTTGCGTTGTCGTGCCTTAGCCTTGCCTCGCCTGACCGTGCTTTCCCATGCGTTTCCCTTTCCTTGCCTTGCCGTTCATTGCCTAGCGTTCGATGTCGTGCCTTAGACTTGTTCCCCCTTGCCGTAGCGTTCCTTCCGTTACCCTTGCCTTTCCTTGCTTTTCCTTGCCTTCCTTACCTTCCGTTACTCTCTGCTTGCCTTCCCTGAATTTCCTAGCCTTGCGTTGTCGTGCCTTAGCCTTGCCTCGCCTGACCGTGCTTTCCCATGCGTTACCCTTTCCTTGCCTTGCCGTGCATTGCCTAGCGTGCGTTGTCGTGCCTTAGCCTTGTTACCCCTTGCCGTGCCGTTCCTTCCGTTACCCTTGCCTTCCCTTGCTTTCCCTTGCCTTCCTTGCGTTCCGTTACTCTTTGCTTGCTTTCCGTGCATTGCCTAGTCTTGCGTTGTCATGCCTTAGGCTTGCCTCGCCTGACCGTGCTTTCCCATGCGTTACCCTTTCCTTGCCTTGCCGTGCATTGCCTAGCGTGCGTTGACGTGCCTTAGCCTTGTTTCCCCTTGCCGTGCCGTTCCTTCCGTTACACTTGCCTTTCTTTGCTTTCCCTTGCCTTCCTTACCTTCCGTTACTCTTTGCTTGCCTTCCGTGCATTGCCTAGCCTTGCGTTGTCGTGCCTAAGCCTTATCTCGCCAGACCGTGCCTTCCTTTGCTTTAAGCTTTCCTTGCATTGTCGTGCATTGCCTAGCCTTGCGTTGTCGTGCATTAGCCTTGCCTAGCCTCAGCGTGCCTTGCCTTGCGTTACCCTTTCCTTGCCTTGCCGTGCATTGCCTAGCCGTGCGTTGTCGTGCCTTAGCCTTGTTACCCCTTGCCGTGCCGTTCCTTCCGTTACCCTTGCCTTCCCTTGCTTTCCCTTGCCTTCCTTGCGTTCCGTTACTCTTTGCTTGCTTTCCGTGCATTGCCTAGCCTTGCGTTGTCATGCCTTAGGCTTGCCTCGCCTGACCGTGCTTTCCCATGCGTTACCCTTTCCTTGCCTTGCCGTGCATTGCCTAGCGTGCGTTGTCGTGCCTTAGCCTTGTTTCCCCTTGCCGTGCCGTTCCTTCCGTTACACTTGCCTTTCTTTGCTTTCCCTTGCCTTCCTTACCTTCCGTTACTCTTTGCTTGCCTTCCGTGCATTGCCTAACCTTGCGTTGTCGTGCCTTAGCCTTATCTCGCCTGACCGTGCCTTCCTTTGCTTTAAGCTTTCCTTGCATTGTCGTGCATTGCCTAGCCTTGCGTTGTCGTGCATTAGCCTTGCCTAGCCTCACCGTGCCTTGCCTTGCGTTACCCTTTCCTTGCCTTGCCGTGCATTGCCTAGCCGTGCGTTGTCGTGCCTTAGCCTTGATTCTCCTTGCCGTGGCGTGCCTTTTGTTACACTTGCCTTGCCCGGCTTTGCCTTGCCTTCCTTTCCTTCCGTTACTCTTTCCTTGCCTTGCCGTCCATTGCCTAGCCTTGCATTGTCGTGCCTTATCCTTGCCTCACATGACCGTGCCTTCCCCTGCGTTACCCTTTCCTTGCCTTGCCGTGCATTGCCTAGCCCTGCGTTGTCGTGCCTTAGCCTTCTTAACCCTTGCCGTGCCGTTCCTTCCGTTAACCTTGCCTTCCCTTGCTTTCCCTTGCCTTCCTTGCGTTCCGTTACTCTTTGCTTGCTTTCCGTGCATTGCCTAGCCTTGCGTTGTCATGCCTTAGCCTTGCCTCGCCTGACCGTGCTTTCCCATGCGTTACCCTTTCCTTGCCTTGCCGTGCATTGCCTAGCGTGCGTTGTCGTGCCTTAGCCTTGTTTCCCCTTGCCCTGCCGTTCCTTCCGTTACACTTGCCTTTCCTTGCTTTCCCTTGCCTTCCGTACCTTCCGTTACTCTTTGCTTGCCTTCCGTGCATTGCCTAGCCTTGCGTTGTCGTGCCTTAGCCTTGCCTCGCCTGACCGTGCTTTCCCATGCGTTACCCTTTCCTTGCCTTGCCGTGCATTGCCTAGCGTGCGTTGTCGTGCCTTAGCCTTGTTTCCCCTTGCCCTGCCGTTCCTTCCGTTACACTTGCCTTTCCTTGCTTTCCCTTGCCTTCCTTACCTTCCGTTACTCTTTGCTTGCCTTCCCTGAATTTCCTAGCCTTGCGTTGTCGTGCCTTAGCCTTGCCTCGCCTGACCGTGCTTTCCCATGCGTTACCCTTTCCTTGCCTTGCCGTGCATTGCCTAGCGTGCGTTGTCGTGCCTTAGCCTTGTTTCCCCTTGCCGTGCCGTTCCTTCCGTTACCCTTGCCTTCCCTTGCTTTCCCTTGCCTTCCTTGCGTTCCGTTACTCTTTGCTTGCTTTCCGTGCATTGCCTAGCCTTGCGTTGTCGTGCATTAGCCTTGTCTAGCCTCACCGTGCCTTGCCTTGCGTTACCCTTTCCTTGCCTTGCCGTGCATTGCCTAGCCGTGCGTTGTCGTGCCTTAGCCTTGTTACCCCTTGCCGTGCCGTTCCTTCCGTTACCCTTGCCTTCCCTTGCTTTCCCTTGCCTTCCTTGCGTTCCGTTACTCTTTGCTTGCTTTCCGTGCATTGCCTAGCCTTGCGTTGTCATGCCTTAGGCTTGCCTCGCCTGACCGTGCTTTCCCATGCGTTACCCTTTCCTTGCCTTGCCGTGCATTGCCTAGCGTGCGTTGTCGTGCCTTAGCCTTGTGTCCCCTTGCCGTGCCGTTCCTTCCGTTACACTTGCCTTTCTTTTCTTTCCCTTGCCTTCCTTACCTTCCGTTACTCTTTGCTTGCCTTCCGTGCATTGCCTAACCTTGCGTTGTCGTGCCTTAGCCTTATCTCGCCTGACCGTGCCTTCCTTTGCTTTAAGCTTTCCTTGCATTGTCGTGCATTGCCTAGCCTTGCGTTGTCGTGCATTAGCCTTGCCTAGCCTCACCCTGCCTTGCCTTGCGTTACCCTTTCCTTGCCTTGCCGTGCATTGCCTAGCCGTGCGTTGTCGTGCCTTAGCCTTGATTCCCCTTGCCGTGGCGTGCCTTTTGTTACACTTGCCTTGCCTTGCTTTGCCTTGCCTTCCTTTCCTTCCGTTACTCTTTCCTTGCCTTGCCGTGCATTGCCTAGCCTTGCATTGTCGTATCTTATCCTTGCCTCACCTGACCGTGCCTTCCCCTGCGTTACCCTTTCCTTGCCTTGCCGTGCATTGCCTAGCCCTGCGTTGTCGTGCCTTAGCCTTCTTAGCCCTTGCCGTGCCGTTCCTTCCGTTACCCTTGCCTTCCCTTGCTTTCCCTTGCCTTCCTTGCGTTCCGTTACTCTTTGCTTGCTTTCCGTGCATTGCCTAGCCTTGCGTTGTCATGCCTTAGCCTTGCCTCGCCTGACCGTGCTTTCCCATGCGTTACCCTTTCCTTGCCTTGCCGTGCATTGCCTAGCGTGCGTTGTCGTGCCTTAGCCTTGTTTCCCCTTGCCCTGCCGTTCCTTCCGTTACACTTGCCTTTCCTTTCTTTTCCTTGCCTTCCTTACCTTCCGTTACTCTTTGCTTGCCTTCCCTGAATTTCCTAGCCTTGCGTTGTCGTGCCTTAGCCTTGCCTCGCCTGACCGTGCTTTCCCATGCGTTACCCTTTCCTTGCCTTGCCGTGCATTGCCTAGCGTGCGTTGTCGTGCCTTAGCCTTGTTACCCCTTGCCGTGCCGTTCCTTCCGTTACCCTTGCCTTCCCTTGCTTTCCCTTGCCTTCCTTGCGTTCCGTTACTCTTTGCTTGCTTTCCGTGCATTGCCTAGCCTTGCGTTGTCATGCCTTAGGCTTCCCTCGCCTGACCGTGCTTTCCCATGCGTTACCCTTTCCTTGCCTTGCTTTGCATTGCCTAGCGTGCGTTGTCGTGCCTTAGCCTTGTTTCCCCTTGCCGTGCCGTTCCTTCCGTTACCCTTGCCTTTCTTTGCTTTCCCTTGCCTTCCTTACCTTCCGTTACTCTTTGCTTGCCTTCCGTGCATTGCCTAGCCTTGCGTTGTCGTGCCTTATCCTTATCTCGCCTGACCGTGCCTTCCTTTGCTTCAAGCTTTACTTGCATTGTCGTGCATTGCCTAGCCTTGCGTTGTCGTGCATTAGCCTTGCCTAGCCTCACCGTGCCTTGCCTTGCGTTACCCTTTCCTTGCCTGGCCGTGCATTTCCTAGCCGTGTATTGTCGTGCCTTAGCCTTGTTTCCCCTTGCCGTTGCGTGCCTTTTGTTACACTTGCCTTGCCTGGCTTTGCCTTGCCTTCCTATCCTTCCGTTACTCTTTCCTTGCCTTGCCGTGCATTGCCTAGCCGTGCGTTGTCGTGCCTTAGCCTTGATTCCCCTTGCCGTGGCGTGCCTTTTGTTACACTTGCCTTGCCTGGCTTTGCCTTGCCTTCCTTTCCTTCCGTTACTCTTTCCTTGCCTTGCCGTGCATTGCCTAGCCTTGCATTGTCGTGCCTTATCCTTGCCTCACCTGACCGTGCCTTCCCCTGCGTTACCATTTCCTTGCCTTGCCGTGCATTGCCTAACCCTGCGTTGCCGTGCCTTAGCCTTGTTTCCCCTTGCCCTGCCGTTCCTTCCGTTACACTTGCCTTTCCTTGCTTTCCCTTGCCTTCCTTACCTTCCGTTACTCTTTGCTTGCCTTCCGTGCATTGCCTAGCCTTGCGTTGTCGTGCCTTAGCCTTGCCTCGCCTGACCGTGCTTTCCCATGCGTTTCCCTTTCCTTGCCTTGCCGTTCATTGCCTAGCGTTCGATGTCGTGCCTTAGACTTGTTCCCCCTTGCCGTACCGTTCCTTCCGTTACCCTTGCCTTTCCTTGCTTTTCCTTGCCTTCCTTACCTTCCGTTACTCTTTGCTTGCCTTCCCTGAGTTTCCTAGCCTTGCGTTGTCGTGCCTTAGCCTTGCCTCGCCTGACCGTGCTTTCCCATGCGTTACCCTTTCCTTGCCTTGCCGTGCATTGCCTAGCGTGCGTTGTCGTGCCTTAGCCTTGTTACCCCTTGCCGTGCCGTTCCTTCCGTTACCCTTGCCTTCCCTTGCTTTCCCTTGCCTTCCTTGCGTTCCGTTACTCTTTGCTTGCTTTCCGTGCATTGCCTAGTCTTGCGTTGTCATGCCTTAGGCTTGCCTCGCCTGACCGTGCTTTCCCATGCGTTACCCTTTCCTTGCCTTGCCGTGCATTGCCTAGCGTGCGTTGACGTGCCTTAGCCTTGTTTCCCCTTGCCGTGCCGTTCCTTCCGTTACACTTGCCTTTCTTTGCTTTCCCTTGCCTTCCTTACCTTCCGTTACTCTTTGCTTGCCTTCCGTGCATTGCCTAGCCTTGCGTTGTCGTGCCTAAGCCTTATCTCGCCAGACCGTGCCTTCCTTTGCTTTAAGCTTTCCTTGCATTGTCGTGCATTGCCTAGCCTTGCGTTGTCGTGCATTAGCCTTGCCTAGCCTCAGCGTGCCTTGCCTTGCGTTACCCTTTCCTTGCCTTGCCGTGCATTGCCTAGCCGTGCGTTGTCGTGCCTTAGCCTTGTTACCCCTTGCCGTGCCGTTCCTTCCGTTACCCTTGCCTTCCCTTGCTTTCCCTTGCCTTCCTTGCGTTCCGTTACTCTTTGCTTGCTTTCCGTGCATTGCCTAGCCTTGCGTTGTCATGCCTTAGGCTTGCCTCGCCTGACCGTGCTTTCCCATGCGTTACCCTTTCCTTGCCTTGCCGTGCATTGCCTAGCGTGCGTTGTCGTGCCTTAGCCTTGTTTCCCCTTGCCGTGCCGTTCCTTCCGTTACACTTGCCTTTCTTTGCTTTCCCTTGCCTTCCTTACCTTCCGTTACTCTTTGCTTGCCTTCCGTGCATTGCCTAACCTTGCGTTGTCGTGCCTTAGCCTTATCTCGCCTGACCGTGCCTTCCTTTGCTTTAAGCTTTCCTTGCATTGTCGTGCATTGCCTAGCCTTGCGTTGTCGTGCATTAGCCTTGCCTAGCCTCACCGTGCCTTGCCTTGCGTTACCCTTTCCTTGCCTTGCCGTGCATTGCCTAGCCGTGCGTTGTCGTGCCTTAGCCTTGATTCCCCTTGCCGTGGCGTGCCTTTTGTTACACTTGCCTTGCCCGGCTTTGCCTTGCCTTCCTTTCCTTCCGTTACTCTTTCCTTGCCTTGCCGTGCATTGCCTAGCCTTGCATTGTCGTGCCTTATCCTTGCCTCACATGACCGTGCCTTCCCCTGCGTTACCCTTTCCTTGCCTTGCCGTGCATTGCCTAGCCCTGCGTTGTCGTGCCTTAGCCTTCTTAACCCTTGCCGTGCCGTTCCTTCCGTTAACCTTGCCTTCCCTTGCTTTCCCTTGCCTTCCTTGCGTTCCGTTACTCTTTGCTTGCTTTCCGTGCATTGCCTAGCCTTGCGTTGTCATGCCTTAGCCTTGCCTCGCCTGACCGTGCTTTCCCATGCGTTACCCTTTCCTTGCCTTGCCGTGCATTGCCTAGCGTGCGTTGTCGTGCCTTAGCCTTGTTTCCCCTTGCCCTGCCGTTCCTTCCGTTACACTTGCCTTTCCTTGCTTTTCCTTGCCTTCCTTACCTTCCGTTACTCTTTGCTTGCCTTCCCTGAATTTCCTAGCCTTGCGTTGTCGTGCCTTAGCCTTGCCTCGCCTGACCGTGCTTTCCCATGCGTTACCCTTTCCTTGTCTTGCCGTGCATTGCCTAGCGTGCGTTGTCGTGCCTTAGCCTTGTTACCCCTTGCCGTGCCGTTTCTTCCGTTACCCTTGCCTTCCCTTGCTTTCCCTTGCCTTCCTTGCGTTCCGTTACTCTTTGCTTGCTTTCCGTGCATTGCCTAGCCTTGCGTTGTCATGCCTTAGGCTTGCCTCGCCTGACCGTGCTTTCCCATGCGTTACCCTTTCCTTGCCTTGCCGTGCATTGCCTAGCGTGCGTTGTCGTGCCTTAGCCTTGTTTCCCCTTGCCGTGCCGTTCCTTCCGTTACACTTTCCTTTCCTTGCTTTCCCTTGCCTTCCTTACCTTCCGTTACTCTTTGCTTGCCTTCCGTGCATTGCCTAGCCTTGCGTTGTCGTGCCTTAGCCTTGCCTCGCCTGACCGTGCTTTCCCATGCGTTACCCTTTCCTTGCCTTGCCGTTTATTGCCTAGCGTTCGGTGTCGTGCCTTAGACTTGTTCCCCCTTGCCGTGCCGTTCCTTCCGTTACCCTTGCCTTTCCTTGCTTTTCCTTGCCTTCCTTACCTTCCGTTACTCTTTGCTTGCCTTCCCTGAATTGCCTAGCCTTGCGTTGTCGTGCCTTAGCCTTGCCTTGCCTGACCGTGCCTTGCCTGGCGTTACCCTTTCCTTGCCTTGCCGTGCATTGCCTAGCGTGCGTTGTCGTGCCTTAGCCTTGTTACCCCTTGCCGTGCCGTTTCTTCCGTTACCCTTGCCTTCCCTTGCTTTCCCTTGCCTTCCTTGCGTTCCGTTACTCTTTGCTTGCTTTCCGTGCATTGCCTAGCCTTGCGTTGTCGTGCCTTAGCCTTGCCTCGCCTGACCGTGCTTTCCCATGCGTAACCCTTTCCTTGCCTTGCCGTGCATTGCCTAGCGTGCGTTGTCGTGCCTTAGCCTTGTTTCCCCTTGCCGTGCCGTTCCTTCCGTTACACTTTCCTTTCCTTGCTTTCCCTTGCCTTCCTTACCTTCCGTTACTCTTTGCTTGCCTTCCGTGCATTGCCTAGCCTTGCGTTGTCGTGCCTTAGCCTTGCCTCGCCTGACCGTGCTTTCCCATGCGTTACCCTTTCCTTGCCTTGCCGTTTATTGCCTTCGTTCGGTGTCGTGCCTTAGACTTGTTCCCCCTTGCCGTGCCGTTCCTTCCGTTACCCTTGCCTTTCCTTGCTTTTCCTTGCCTTCCTTACCTTCCGTTACTCTATGCTTGCCTTCCCTGAATTTCCTAGCCTTGCGTTGTCGTGCCTTAGCCTTGCCTCGCCTGACCGTGCTTTCCCATGCGTTACCCTTTCCTTGCCTTGCCGTGCATTGCCTAGCGTGCGTTGTCGTGCCTTAGCCTTGTTTCCCCTTGCCGTGCCGTTCCTTCCGTTACCCTTGCCTTTCTTTGCTTTCCCTTGCCTTCCTTACCTTCCGTTACTCTTTGCTTGCCTTCCGTGCATTGCCTAGGCTTGCGTTGTCGTGCCTTATCCTTATCTCGCCTGACCGTGCCTTCCTTTGCTTCAAGCTTTACTTACATTGTCGTGCATTGCCTAGCCTTGCGTTGTCGTGCATTAGCCTTGCCTGGCCTCACCGTGCCTTGCCTTGCGTTACCCTTTCCTTGCCTTGCCGTGCATTTCCTAGCCGTGTATTGTCGTGCCTTAGCCTTGTTTCCCCTTGCCGTTGCGTGCCTTTTGTTACACTTGCCTTGCCTGGCTTTGCCTTGCCTTCCTATCCTTCCGTTACTCTTTCCTTGCCTTGCCGTGCATTGCCTAGCCGTGCGTTGTCGTGCCTTAGCCTTGATTCCCCTTGCCGTGGCGTGCCTTTTGTTACACTTGCCTTGCCAGGCTTTGCCTTGCCTTCCTTTCCTTCCGTTACTCTTTCCTTGCCTTGCCGTGCATTGCCTAGCCTTGCATTGTCGTGCCTTATCCTTGCCTCACCTGACCGTGCCTTCCCCTCCGTTACTCTTTCCTTGCCTTGCCGTGCATTGCCTAGCCCTGCTTTGTCGTGCCTTAGCCTTCTTACCCCTTGCCGTGCCGTCCCTTCCGTTACCCTTAGCTTCCCTTGCTTTCCCTTGCCTTCCTTGCGTTCCGTTACTCTTTGCTTGCTTTCCGTGCATTGCCTGGCCTTGCGTTGTCATGCCTTAGCCTTGCCTCGCCTGACCGTGCTTTCCCATGCGTTACCCTTTCCTTGCCTTGCCGTGCATTGCCTAGCGTGCGTTGTCGTGCCTTAGCCTTGTTTCCCCTTGCCGTGCCGTTCCTTCCGTTACACTTGCCTTTCCTTGCTTTCCCTTGCCTTCCTTACCTTCCGTTACTCTTTGCTTGCCTTCCGTGCATTGCCTAGCCTTGCGTTGTCGTGCCTTAGCCTTGCCTCGCCTGACCGTGCTTTCCCATGCGTTACCCTTTCCTTGCCTTGCCGTTCATTGCCTAGCGTTCGGTTTCGTGCCTTAGACTTGTTCCCCCTTGCCGTGCCGTTCCTTCCGTTACCCTTGCCTTTCCTTGCTTTTCCTTGCCTTCCTTACCTTCCGTTACTCTTTGCTTGCCTTCCCTGAATTGCCTAGCCTTGCGTTGTCGTGCCTTAGCCTTATCTCGCCTGACCGTGCCTTCCTTTGCTTTAAGCTTTCCTTGCATTGTCGTGCATTGCCTAGCCTTGCGTTGTCGTGCATTAGCCTTGCCTAGCCTCACCGTGCCTTGCCTTGCGTTACCCTTTCCTTGCCTTGCCGTGCATTGCCTAGCCGTGCGTTGTCGTGCCTTAGCCTTGTTTCCCCTTGCCGTGGCGTGCCTTTTGTTACACTTGCCTTTCCTGGCTTTGACTTGCCTTCCTTTCCTTCCGTTACTCTTTCCTTGCCTTGCCGTGCATTGCCTAGCCTTGCGTTGTCGTGCATTAGCCTTGCCTACCCTCACCGTGCCTTGCCTTGCGTTACCCTTTCCTTGCCTTGCCTTGCATTGCCTAGCCGTGCGTTGTCGTGCCTTAGCCTTGGTTCCCCTTGCCGTGCCGTTACTTCCGTTACCCTTGCCTTGCCTTGGTTTCCCTTGCCTTCCTTGGTTTCCGTTACTCTTTGCTTGCCTTCCGTGCATTGCCTAGCCTTGCGCTGTCGTGCATTAGCTTTGCCTTGCCTCACAGTGCCTTGCCTTGCGTTACCTTTTCTTGGATAGCCGTGCATTGCCTAGCCGTGCGTTGTGGTGCCTTAGCCTTGTTTCACCTTGCCATAGCCTTGCTTGCTTTGCCTTGCCTTACTTCCATTCCGTTACTCTTTGCATGCCTTCCGTGCATTGCCTAGCCTTGCGTTGTCGTGCCTTAGCCTTGCCTCGCCTGACCGTGCTTTCCCATGCGTTTCCCTTTCCTTGCCTTGCCGTTCATTGCCTAGCGTTCGATGTCGTGCCTTAGACTTGTTCCCCCTTGCCGTAGCGTTCCTTCCGTTACCCTTGCCTTTCCTTGCTTTTCCTTGCCTTCCTTACCTTCCGTTACTCTTTGCTTGCCTTCCCTGAGTTTCCTAGCCTTGCGTTGTCGTGCCTTAGCCTTGCCTCGCCTGACCGTGCTTTCCCATGCGTTACCCTTTCCTTGCCTTGCCGTGCATTGCCTAGCGTGCGTTGTCGTGCCTTAGCCTTGTTACCCCTTGCCGTGCCGTTCCTTCCGTTACCCTTGCCTTCCCTTGCTTTCCCTTGCCTTCCTTGCGTTCCGTTACTCTTTGCTTGCTTTCCGTGCATTGCCTAGTCTTGCGTTGTCATGCCTTAGGCTTGCCTCGCCTGACCGTGCTTTCCCATGCGTTACCCTTTCCTTGCCTTGCCGTGCATTGCCTAGCGTGCGTTGACGTGCCTTAGCCTTGTTTCCCCTTGCCGTGCCGTTCCTTCCGTTACACTTGCCTTTCTTTGCTTTCCCTTGCCTTCCTTACCTTCCGTTACTCTTTGCTTGCCTTCCGTGCATTGCCTAGCCTTGCGTTGTCGTGCCTAAGCCTTATCTCGCCAGACCGTGCCTTCCTTTGCTTTAAGCTTTCCTTGCATTGTCGTGCATTGCCTAGCCTTGCGTTGTCGTGCATTAGCCTTGCCTAGCCTCAGCGTGCCTTGCCTTGCGTTACCCTTTCCTTGCCTTGCCGTGCATTGCCTAGCCGTGCGTTGTCGTGCCTTAGCCTTGTTACCCCTTGCCGTGCCGTTCCTTCCGTTACCCTTGCCTTCCCTTGCTTTCCCTTGCCTTCCTTGCGTTCCGTTACTCTTTGCTTGCTTTCCGTGCATTGCCTAGCCTTGCGTTGTCATGCCTTAGGCTTGCCTCGCCTGACCGTGCTTTCCCATGCGTTACCCTTTCCTTGCCTTGCCGTGCATTGCCTAGCGTGCGTTGTCGTGCCTTAGCCTTGTTTCCCCTTGCCGTGCCGTTCCTTCCGTTACACTTGCCTTTCTTTGCTTTCCCTTGCCTTCCTTACCTTCCGTTACTCTTTGCTTGCCTTCCGTGCATTGCCTAACCTTGCGTTGTCGTGCCTTAGCCTTATCTCGCCTGACCGTGCCTTCCTTTGCTTTAAGCTTTCCTTGCATTGTCGTGCATTGCCTAGCCTTGCGTTGTCGTGCATTAGCCTTGCCTAGCCTCACCGTGCCTTGCCTTGCGTTACCCTTTCCTTGCCTTGCCGTGCATTGCCTAGCCGTGCGTTGTCGTGCCTTAGCCTTGATTCCCCTTGCCGTGGCGTGCCTTTTGTTACACTTGCCTTGCCCGGCTTTGCCTTGCCTTCCTTTCCTTCCGTTACTCTTTCCTTGCCTTGCCGTCCATTGCCTAGCCTTGCATTGTCGTGCCTTATCCTTGCCTCACATGACCGTGCCTTCCCCTGCGTTACCCTTTCCTTGCCTTGCCGTGCATTGCCTAGCCCTGCGTTGTCGTGCCTTAGCCTTCTTAACCCTTGCCGTGCCGTTCCTTCCGTTAACCTTGCCTTCCCTTGCTTTCCCTTGCCTTCCTTGCGTTCCGTTACTCTTTGCTTGCTTTCCGTGCATTGCCTAGCCTTGCGTTGTCATGCCTTAGCCTTGCCTCGCCTGACCGTGCTTTCCCATGCGTTACCCTTTCCTTGCCTTGCCGTGCATTGCCTAGCGTGCGTTGTCGTGCCTTAGCCTTGTTTCCCCTTGCCCTGCCGTTCCTTCCGTTACACTTGCCTTTCCTTGCTTTCCCTTGCCTTCCGTACCTTCCGTTACTCTTTGCTTGCCTTCCGTGCATTGCCTAGCCTTGCGTTGTCGTGCCTTAGCCTTGCCTCGCCTGACCGTGCTTTCCCATGCGTTACCCTTTCCTTGCCTTGCCGTTCATTGCCTAGCGTTCGGTGTCGTGCCTTAGACTTGTTCCCCCTTGCCGTGCCGTTCCTTCCGTTACCCTTGCCTTTCCTTGCTTTTCCTTGCCTTCCTTACCTTCCGTTACTCTTTGCTTGCCTTCCCTGAATTTCCTAGCCTTGCGTTGTCGTGCCTTAGCCTTGCCTCGCCTGACCGTGCTTTCCCATGCGTTACCCTTTCCTTGCCTTGCCGTGCATTGCCTAGCGTGCGTTGTCGTGCCTTAGCCTTGTTACCCCTTGCCGTGCCGTTTCTTCCGTTACCCTTGCCTTCCCTTGCTTTCCCTTGCCTTCCTTGCGTTCCGTTACTCTTTGCTTGCTTTCCGTGCATTGCCTAGCCTTGCGTTGTCATGCCTTAGGCTTGCCTCGCCTGACCGTGCTTTCCCATGCGTTACCCTTTCCTTGCCTTGCCGTGCATTGCCTAGCGTGCGTTGTCGTGCCTTAGCCTTGTTTCCCCTTGCAGTGCCGTTCCTTCCGTTACCCTTGCCTTTCCTTGCTTTCCCTTGCCTTCCTTACCTTCCGTTACTCTTTGCTTGCCTTCCGTGCATTGCCTAGCCTTGCGTTGTCGTGCCTTAGCCTTGCCTCGCCTGACCGTGCTTTCCCATGCGTTACCCTTTCCTTGCCTTGCCGTTTATTGCCTAGCGTTCGGTGTCGTGCCTTAGACTTGTTCCCTCTTGCCGTGCCGTTCCTTCCGTTACCCTTGCCTTTCCTTGCTTTTCCTTGCCTTCCTTACCTTCCGTTACTCTCTGCTTGCCTTCCCTGAATTTCCTAGCCTTGCGTTGTCGTGCCTTAGCCTTGCCTCGCCTGACCGTGCTTTCCCATGCGTTACACTTTCCTTGCCTTGCCGTTCATTGCCTAGCGTTCGATGTCGTGCCTTAGACTTGTTCCCCCTTGCCGTGCCGTTCCTTCCGTTACCCTTGCCTTTCCTTGCTTTTCCTTGCCTTCCTTACCTTCCGTTACTCTTTGCTTGCCTTCCCTGAGTTTCCTAGCCTTGCGTTGTCGTGCCTTAGCCTTGCCTCGCCTGACCGTGCTTTCCCATGCGTTACCCTTTCCTTGCCTTGCCGTGCATTGCCTAGCGTGCGTTGTCGTGCCTTAGCCTTGTTACCCCTTGCCGTGCCGTTCCTTCCGTTACCCTTGCCTTCCCTTGCTTTCCCTTGCCTTCCTTGCGTTCCGTTACTCTTTGCTTGCTTTCCGTGCATTGCCTAGCCTTGCGTTGTCATGCCTTAGGCTTGCCTCGCCTGACCGTGCTTTCCCATGCGTTACCCTTTCCTTGCCTTGCCGTGCATTGCCTAGCGTGCGTTGAGGTGCCTTAGCCTTGTTTCCCCTTGCCGTGCCGTTCCTTCCGTTACACTTACCTTTCTTTGCTTTGCCTTGCCTTCCTTACCTTCCGTTACTCTTTGCTTGCCTTCCGTGCATTGCCTAGCCTTGCGTTGTCGTGCCTAAGCCTTATCTCGCCAGACCGTGCCTTCCTTTGCTTTAAGCTTTCCTTGCATTGTCGTGCATTGCCTAGCCTTGCGTTGTCGTGCATTAGCCTTGCCTAGCCTCACCGTGCCTTGCCTTGCGTTACCCTTTCCTTGCCTTGCCGTGCATTGCCTAGCCGTGCGTTGTCGTGCCTTAGCCATGATTCCCCTTGCCGTGGCGTGCCTTTTGTTACACTTGCCTTGCCCGGCTTTGCCTTGCCTTCCTTTCCTTCCGTTACTCTTTCCTTGCCTTGCCGTGCATTGCCTAGCCTTGCATTGTCGTGCCTTATCCTTGCCTCACATGACCGTGCCTTCCCCTGCGTTACCCTTTCCTTGCCTTGCCGTGCATTGCCTAGCCCTGCGTTGTCGTGCCTTAGCCTTCTTAGCCCTTGCCGTGCCGTTCCTTCCGTTACCCTTGCCTTCCCTTGCTTTCCGTTGCCTTCCTTGCGTTCCGTTACTCTTTGCTTGCTTTCCGTGCATTGCCTAGCCTTGCGTTGTCATGCCTTAGCCTTGCCTCGCCTGACCGTGCTTTCCCATGCGTTACCCTTTCCTTGCCTTGCCGTGCATTGCCTAGCGTGCGTTGTCGTGCCTTAGCCTTGTTTCCCCTTGCCCTGCCGTTCCTTCCGTTACACTTGCCTTTCCTTGCTTTCCCTTGCCTTCCTTACCTTCCGTTACTCTTTGCTTGCCTTCCGTGCATTGCCTAGCCTTGCGTTGTCGTGCCTTAGCCTTGCCTCGCCTGACCGTGCTTTCCCATGCGTTACCCTTTCCTTGCCTTGCCGTTCATTGCCTAGCGTTCGGTGTCGTGCCTTAGACTTGTTCCCCCTTGCCGTGCCGTTCCTTCCGTTACCCTTGCCTTTCCTTGCTTTTCCTTGCCTTCCTTACCTTCCGTTACTCTTTGCTTGCCTTCCCTGAATTTCCTAGCCTTGCGTTGTCGTGCCTTAGCCTTGCCTCGCCTGACCGTGCTTTCCCATGCGTTACCCTTTCCTTGCCTTGCCGTGCATTGCCTAGCGTGCGTTGTCGTGCCTTAGCCTTGTTACCCCTTGCCGTGCCGTTTCTTCCGTTACCCTTGCCTTCCCTTGCTTTCCCTTGCCTTCCTTGCGTTCCGTTACTCTTTGCTTGCTTTCCGTGCATTGCCTAGCCTTGCGTTGTCATGCCTTAGGCTTGCCTCGCCTGACCGTGCTTTCCCATGCGTTACCCTTTCCTTGCCTTGCCGTGCATTGCCTAGCGTGCGTTGTCGTGCCTTAGCCTTGTTTCCCCTTGCCGTGCCGTTCCTTCCGTTACACTTTCCTTTCCTTGCTTTCCCTTGCCTTCCTTACCTTCCGTTACTCTTTGCTTGCCTTCCGTGCATTGCCTAGCCTTGCGTTGTCGTGCCTTAGCCTTGCCTCGCCTGACCGTGCTTTCCCATGCGTTACCCTTTCCTTGCCTTGCCGTTTATTGCCTAGCGTTCGGTGTCGTGCCTTAGACTTGTTCCCCCTTGCCGTGCCGTTCCTTCCGTTACCCTTGCCTTTCCTTGCTTTTCCTTGCCTTCCTTACCTTCCGTTACTCTCTGCTTGCCTTCCCTGAATTTCCTAGCCTTGCGTTGTCGTGCCTTAGCCTTGCCTCGCCTGACCGTGCTTTCCCATGCGTTACCCTTTCCTTGCCTTGCCGTGCATTGCCTAGCGTGCGTTGTCGTGCCTTAGCCTTGTTACCCCTTGCCGTGCCGTTCCTTCCGTTACCCTTGCCTTCCCTTGCTTTCCCTTGCCTTCCTTGCGTTCCGTTACTCTTTGCTTGCTTTCCGTGCATTGCCTAGCCTTGCGTTGTGATGCCTTAGGCTTGCCTCGCCTGACCGTGCTTTCCCATGCGTTACCCTTTCCTTGCCTTGCTTTGCATTGCCTAGCGTGCGTTGTCGTGCCTTAGCCTTGTTTCCCCTTGCCGTGCCGTTCCTTCCGTTACCCTTGCCTTTCTTTGCTTTCCCTTGCCTTCCTTACCTTCCGTTACTCTTTGCTTGCCTTCCGTGCATTGCCTAGGCTTGCGTTGTCGTGCCTTATCCTTATCTCGCCTGACCGTGCCTTCCTTTGCTTCAAGCTTTACTTACATTGTCGTGCATTGCCTAGCCTTGCGTTGTCGTGCATTAGCCTTGCCTAGCCTCACCGTGCCTTGCCTTGCGTTACCCTTTCCTTGCCTTGCCGTGCATTTCCTAGCCGTGTATTGTCGTGCCTTAGCCTTGTTTCCCCTTGCCGTTGCGTGCCTTTTGTTACACTTGCCTTGCCTGGCTTTGCCTTGCCTTCCTATCCTTCCGTTACTCTTTCCTTGCCTTGCCGTGCATTGCCTAGCCGTGCGTTGTCGTGCCTTAGCCTTGATTCCCCTTGCCGTGGCGTGCCTTTTGTTACACTTGCCTTGCCAGGCTTTGCCTTGCCTTCCTTTCCTTCCGTTACTCTTTCCTTGCCTTGCCGTGCATTGCCTATCCTTGCATTGTCGTGCCTTATCCTTGCCTCACCTGACTGTGCCTTCCCCTCCGTTACTCTTTCCTTGCCTTGCCGTGCATTGCCTAGCCCTGCTTTGTCGTGCCTTAGCCTTGTTACCCCTTGCCCTGCCGTTCCTTCCGTTACCCTTGCCTTCCCTTGCTTTCCCTTGCCTTCCTTCCGTTCCGTTACTCTTTGCTTGCTTTCCGTGCATTGCCTGGCCATGCCTTAGCCTTGCCTCGCCTTACCGTGCCTTCCCCTGCGTTACCCTTTCCTTGCCTTGCCGTGCATTGCCAAGCCCTGCGTTGTCGTGCCTTAGCCTTGTTACCCCTTGCCCTGCCGTTCCTTCCGTTACACTTGCCTTTCCTTGCTTTCCCTTGCCTTCCTTACCTTCCGTTACTCTTTGCTTGCCTTCCGTGCATTGCCTAGCCTTGCGTTGTCGTGCCTTAGCCTTGCCTCGCCTGACCGTGCTTTCCCATGCGTTACCCTTTCCTTGCCTTGCCGTTCATTGCCTAGCGTTCGGTTTCGTGCCTTAGACTTGTTCCCCCTTGCCGTGCAGTTCCTTCCGTTACCCTTGCCTTTCCTTGCTTTTCCTTGCCTTCCTTACCTTCCGTTACTCTTTGCTTGCCTTCCCTGAATTGCCTAGCCTTGCGTTGTCGTGCCTTAGCCTTATCTCGCCTGACCTTGCCTTCCTTTGCTTTAAGCTTTCCTTGCCTTGCCGTGCATTGCCTAGCCTTGCGTTGTCGTGCATTAGCCTTGCCTACCCTCACCGTGCCTTGCCTTGCGTTACCCTTTCCTTGCCTTGCATTGCATTGCCTAGCCGTGCGTTGTCGTGCCTTAGCCTTGTTTCCCCTTGCCGTGCCGTTACTTCCGTTACCCTTGCCTTGCCTTGGTTTCCCTTGCCTTCCTTGGTTTCCGTTACTCTTTGCTTGCCTTCCGTGCATTGCCTAGCCTTGCGCTGTCGTGCATTAGCTTTGCCTTGCCTCACAGTGCCTTGCCTTGCGTTACCTTTTCTTGGATGGCCGTGCATTGCCTAGCCGTGCGTTGTGGTGCCTTAGCCTTGTTTCACCTTGCCATAGCCTTGCTTGCTTTGCCTTGCCTTCCTTCCATTCCGTTACTCTTTGCTTGCCTTCCGTGCATTGCCTAGCCTTGCGTTGTCGTGCCTTAGCCTTTTTTCACCTTGCCATAGACTTGCTTGCGTTGCCTTGCTTTGCCTTGGATTCCTTGCCTTCCGTTACTCTTTGCTTGCCTTCCGTGCATTGCCTAGCCTAGCGTTGTCGTGCCTTAGCCTTGCCTCGCCTAACCGTGCCTTGCCTTGCGTTACCCTTTCCTTGCCTTGCCGTGCATTGCCAAGCCGTGCGTTGTCGTGCATTAGCCTCGCTTTGCCTTACCGTGCCTTGCCTTGCGTTACCCATTCCTTGCCTGGCCGTGCATTGCTTAGCCTTGCGTTGCCGTACCTTAGCCTTGTTTCCCCTTGCCGTGCCGTGCCTTTTGTTACACTTGCCTTGCCTTGCTTTGCCTTGCCTTCCTTTCCTTCCGTTACTCTTTCCTTGCCTAGCCGTGTACTGCGTAGCCTTGCGTTGTCGTGCATTACCCTTGCCAAGCCTGACCGTGCCTTGCTTTGCGTTGCCCTTTCCTTGCCTTGCTCTGCATTGCCTAGCCCTGCGTTGTCGTGCCTTAGGATTGTTTCCCCTTACCGTGCCGTTCCTTCCGTTACCCTTGCCTTCCCCTGCTTTCCCTTGCCTTCCTTGCCTTCCGTTACTCTTTGCTTGCCTTTCGTGCATTGCCTAGCCTTGCGTTGTCGTGCCTTAGCCTTGCGTCGCCTGACCGTGCCTTGCCTTGCGTTACCCTTTACTTGCCTTGCCGTGCATTGCCTAGCCGTGCGTTGTCGTGCATCAGCCTTGCCTTGCGTCACCGTGCCTTGCCTTGCGTTACCCTTTCCTTGCCTTGCCGTGCATTGCCTAGCGTGCGTTGTCGTGCCTTAGCCTTGTTTCCCCTTGCCGTGCCGTTCCTTCCGTTACACTTGCCTTTCCTTCCTTTCCCTTGCCTTCCTTACCTTCCGTTACTCTTTGCTTGCCTTCCGTGCATTGCCTAGCCTTGCGTTGTCGTGTCTTAGCATTTTTTCACCTTGCCATAGCCTTGCTTGCGTTGCCTTGCTTTGCCTTGCCTTCCTTGCCTTCCGTTACTCTTTGCTTGCCTTCCGTGCATTGCCTAGCCTTGCGTGGTCGTGCCATAGCCTTTCTTCACCTTGCCATAGCCTTGCTTGCGTTGCCTTGCTTTGCCTTGCATTCCTTGCCTTCCGTTACTCTTTGCTTGCCTTCCGTGCATTGCCTAGCCTTGGGTTGTCGTGCATTAGCCTTGCCTCCCCAAACCGTGCCTTGCCTTGCGTTACCCTTTCCTTGCCTTGCCCTGCATTGCTTAGCCTTGCGTTGCCGTACCTTAGCCTTGTTTCCCCTTGCCGTGCCGTGCCTTTTGTTACACTTGCCTTGCCTTGCTTTGCCTTGCCTTCCTTTCCTTCCGTTACTCTTTCCTTGCCTAGCCGTGTACTGCGTAGCCTTGCGTTGTCGTGCATTACCCTTGCCTCGCCTGACCGTGCCTTGCCTTCCGTTACCCTTTCCTTGCCTTGCCGTGCATTGCCTAGCCCTGCGTTGTCGTGCCTTAGCCTTGTTTCCCCTTACCGTGCCGTTCCTTCCGTTACCCTTGCCTTCCCCTGCTTTCCCTTGCCTTCCTTGCCTTCCGTTACTCTTTGCTTGCCTTTCGTGCATTGCCTAGCCTTGCGTTGTCGTGCCTTAGCCTTGCGTCGCCTGACCGTGCCTTGCCTTGCGTTACCCTTTCCTTGCCTTGCCGTGCATTGCCTAGCCGTGCGTTGTCGTGCATCAGCCTTGCCTTGCCTCACCGTGCCTTGCCTTGCGTTACCCTTTCCTTGCCTTGCCGTGCATTGCCTAGCCGTGCGTTGCCGTGCCTTAGCCTTGTTTCCCCTTGCCGTGCCGTTCCTTCCGTTACCCTTGCCTTGCCTTGCTTTCCCTTGCCTTCCTTGCCTTCCGTTCCTCTTTGCTTGCCTTCCGTGCATTGCCTAGCCTTGCGTTGTCGTGACTTAGCCTTGCCTCGCCTGACCGTGCCTTGCCTTCCGTTACCCTTTCCTTGCCTTGCCGTGCATTGCCTAGCCGTGCGTTGCCGTGCCTTAGCCTTGTTTGCCCTTGCCGTGCCGTTCCTTTCGGTACCCTTGCCTTGCTTTCCCTTGCCTTCCTTGCCTTCCGTTACTCTTTGCTTGCCTTCCGTGCATTGCCTAGCCTTGCGTTGTCGTGCCTTAGCCTTTTTTCACCTTGCCATAGACTTGCTTGCGTTGCCTTGCTTTGCCTTGCCTTCCTTGCCTTCCGTTACTCTTTGCTTGCCTTCCGTGCATTGCCTAGCCTTGCGTGGTCGTGCCTTAGCCTTTTTTCACCTTGCCATAGCCTTGCTTGCGTTGCCTTGCTTTGCATTGCATTCCTTGCCTTCCGTTACCCTTTCCTTGCCTTGCCGTGCATTGCCTAGCCGTGCGTTGTCGTGCATTAGCCTTGTCTTGCCTTACCGTGCCTTGCCTTGCGTTACCCTTTCCTTGCCTGGCCGTGCATTGCCTAGCCGTGCGTTGCCGTTCCTTAGCCTTGTTTCCCCTTGCCGTGCCTTGCCTTTTGTTACACGTGCCTTGCCTTGATTTGCCTTGCCTTCCTTTCCTTCCGTTACTCTTTCCTTGCCTAGCCGTGCACTGCCTAGCCTTGCGTTGTCGTGCATTAGACTTGCCTCCCCAAACCGTGCCTTGCCTTGCGTTACCATTTCCTTGCCTTCCGTGCATTGCCTAGCCTTGCGTGGTCGTGCCTTAGCCTTTTTTCACCTTGCCATAGCCTTGTTTGCGTTGCCTTGCTTTGCCTTGCATTCCTTGCCTTCCGTTACTCTTTGCTTGCCTTCCGTGCATTGCCTAGCCTTGGGTTGTCGTGCATTAGCCTTGCCTCCCCAAACCGTGCCTTGCCTTGCGTTACCCTTTCCTTGCCTTGCCGTGCATTGCCTAGCCCTGTGTTGTCGTGCCTTAGCCTTGTTTCCCCTTGCCGAGCCGTTCCTTCCGTTACCCTTGCCTTGCCTTGCTTTCCCTTGCTTTCCTTGCCTTCCGTTACTCTTTGCTTTCCTTCCGTGCATTGCCTAGCCTTGCGTTGTCGTGCCTTAGCCTTGCCTCGCCTGACAGTGCCTTGCCTTGCGTTACCCTTTCCTTGCCTTGCCTTGCACTGCCAAGCCTTGCCTTGTCGTGCATTAGCCTTGCCTTGCCTGACCGTGCCTTGCCTGGCGTTACCCTTTCCTTGCCTTGCCTTGCATTGCCTAGCCGTGCGTTGTCGTGCCTTAGCCTTGTTTCCCCTTGCCGTGCCGTTACTTCCGTTACCCTTGCCTTGCCTTGGTTTCCCTTGCCTTCCTTGGTTTCCGTTACTCTTTGCTTGCCTTCCGTGCATTGCCTAGCCTTGCGCTGTCGTGCATTAGCCTTGCCTTGCCTCACAGTGCCTTGCTTTGCGTTACCTTTTCCTTGGCTGGCCGTGCATTGCCTAGCCGTGCGTTGTGGTGCCTTAGCCTTGTTTCACCTTGCCATAGCCTTGCTTGCTTTCCCTTGCCTTCCTTCCATTCCGTTACTCTTTGCTTGCCTTCCGTGCATTGCCTAGCCTTGCGTTGTCGTGCCTTAGCCTTTTTTCACCTTGCCATAGACTTGCTTGCGTTGCCTTGCTTTGCCTTGCATTCCTTGCCTTCCGTTACTCTTTGCTTGCCTTGCCGTGCATTGCCTAGCCGTGCGTTGTCGTGCATTAGCCTTGCCTTGCCTCACCGTGCCTTGCCTTGCGTTACCCTTTCCTTGCCTTGCCGTGCATTGCCAAGCCGTGCGTTGTCGTGCCTTAGCCTTGCCTTGCCTCACCGTGCCTTGCCTTGCGTTACCCTTTCCTTGCCTGGCCGTGCATTGCTTAGCCTTGCGTTGCCGTGCCTTAGCCTTGTTTCCCCTTGCCGTGCCGTGCCTTTTGTTACACTTGCCTTGCCTTGCTTTGCCTTGCCTTCCTTTCCTTCCGTTACTCTTTCCTTGCCTAGCCGTGTACTGCGTAGCCTTGCGTTGTCGTGCATTACCCTTGCCTCGCCTGACCGTGCCTTGCCTTCCGTTACCCTTTCCTTGCCTTGCCGTGCATTGCCTAGCCCTGCGTTGTCGTGCCTTAGCCTTGTTTCCCCTTACCGTGCCGTTCCTTCCGTTACCCTTGCCTTCCCCTGCTTTCCCTTGCCTTCCTTGCCTTCCGTTACTCTTTGCTTGCCTTTCGTGCATTGCCTAGCCGTGCGTTGTCGTGCATCAGCCTTGCCTTGCCTCCCCGTGCCTTGCCTTGCGTTACCCTTTCCTTGCCTTGCCGTTCATTGCCTAGCCGTGCGTTGCCGTGCCTTAGCCTTGTTTCCCCTTGCCGTGCCGTTCCTTCCGTTACCCTTGCCTTGCCTTGCTTTCCCTTGCCTTCCTTGCGTTCCATTATTCTTTGCGTGCCTTCCGTGCATTGCCTAGCCTTGCGTTGTCGTGCCTTAGCCTTGCCTCGCCTGACCGTGCCTTGCCTTGCGTTACCCTTACCTTGCCTTGCCCTGCATTGCCTAGCCGTTAGTTGTCGTGCCTTAGCCTTGTTTGCCCTTGCCGTGCCGTTCCTTCCGTTACCCTTGCCTTGCTTTCCCTTGCCTTCCTTGCCTTCCGTTACTCTTTGCTTGCCTTCCGTGCATTGCCTAGCCTTGCGTTGTCGTGCCTTAGCCTATTTTCACCTTGCCATAGAGTTGCTTGCGTTGCCTTGCTTTGCCTTGCATTCCTTGCCTTCCGTTACCTTCCGTTACTCTTTGCTTCCCTTCCGTGCATTGCCTAGCCTTGCGTGGTCGTGCCTTAGCCTTTTTTCACCTTGCCATAGCCTTGCTTGCGTTGCCTTGCTTTGCATTGCATTCCTTGCCTTCCGTTACCCTTTCCTTGCCTTGCCGTGCATTGCCTAGCCGTGCGTTGTCGTGCATTAGCCTTGTCTTGCCTTACCGTGCCTTGCCTTGCGTTACCCTTTCCTTGCCTGGCCGTGCATTGCCTAGCCGTGCGTTGCCGTTCCTTAGCCTTGTTTCCCCTTGCCGTGCCTTGCTTTTTGTTACACGTGCCTTGCCTTGATTTGCCTTGCCTTCCTTTCCTTCCGTTACTCTTTCCTTGCCTAGCCGTGCACTGCCTAGCCTTGCGTTGTCGTGCATTAGACTTGCCTCCCCAAACCGTGCCTCGCCTTGCGTTACCATTTCCTTGCCTTCCGAGCATTGCCTAGCCTTGCGTAGTCGTGCCTTAGCCTTGCCTCGCCTGACCGTGCCTTGCCTTGCGTTACCCTTTCCTTGCCTTGCAGTGCATTGCCTAGCCGTTCGTTGTCGTGCCTTAGCCTTGTTTGCCCTTGCCGTGCCGTTCCTTCAGTTACCCTTGCCTTGCTTTCCCTTGCCTTCCTTGCCTTCCGTTACTCTTTGCTTGCCTTCCGTGCATTGCCTAGCCTTGCGTTGTCGTGTCTTAGCCTTTTTTCACCTTGCCATAGCCTTGCTTGCGTTGCCTTGCTTTGCCTTGCCTTCCTTGCCTTCCGTTACTCTTTGCTTGCCTTCCGTGCATTGCCTAGCCTTGCGTGGTCGTGCCTTAGCCTTTTTTCACCTTGCCATAGCCTTGCTTGCGTTGCCTTGCTTTGCCTTGCATTCCTTGCCTTCCGTTACTCTTTGCTTGCCTTCCGTGCATTGCCTAGCCTTGGGTTGTCGTGCATTAGCCTTGCCTCCCCAAACCGTGCCTTGCCTTGCGTTACCCTTTCCTTGCCTTGCCCTGCATTGCCTAGCCCTGTGTTGTCGTGCCTTAGCCTTGTTTCCCCTTGCCGTGCCGTTCCTTCCGTTACCCTTGTCTTGCCTTGCTTTCCCTTGCTTTCCTTGCCTTCCGTTACTCTTTGCTTTCCTTCCGTGCATTGCCTAGCCTTGCGTTGTCGTGCCTTAGCCTTGCCTCGCCTGACAGTGCCTTGCTTTGCGTTACCCTTTCCTTGCCTTGCCGTGCACTGCCAAGCCTTGCCTTGTCGTGCATTAGCCTTGCCTTGCCTGACCGTGCCTTGCCTGGCGTTACCCTTTCCTTGACTTGCCGTGCATTGCCTAGCCGTGCGTTGTCGTGCCTTAGCCTTGTTTCCCCTTGCCGTGCCGTTACTTCCGTTACCCTTGCCTTGCCTTGGTTTCCTTTGCCTTCCTTTGTTTCCGTTACTCTTTGCTTGCCTTCCGTGCATTGCCTAGCCTTGCGCTGTCGTGCATTAGCCTTGCCTTGCCTCACGGTGCCTTGCCTTGCATTACCTTTTCCTTGGCTGGCCGTGCATTGCCTAGCCGTGCGTTGTGGTGCCTTAGCCTTGTTTCACCTTGCCATAGCCTTGCTTGCTTTGCCTTGCCTTCCGTGCATTGCCTAGCCTTGCGTTGTCGTGCCTTAGCCTATTTTCACCTTGCCATAGCCTTGCTTGCGTTGCCTTGCTTTGCCTTGCATTCCTTGCCTTCCGTTACTCTTTGCTTGCCTTCCGTACATTGCCTAGCCTTGCGTTGTCGTGCCTTAGCCTTTTTTCACCTTGCCATAGCCTTGCTTGCGTTGCCTTGCTTTGCCTTGCATTCCTTGCCTTCCGTTACTCTTTGCTTGCCTTCCGTGCATTGCCTAGCCTTGCGTTGTCGTGCCTTAGCCTTGCCTCGCCTGACAGTGCCTTGCCTTGCGTTACCCTTTCCTTGCCTTGCCTTGCACTGCCAAGCCTTGCCTTGTCGTGCATTAGCCTTGCCTTGCCTGACCGTGCCTTGCCTGGCGTTACCCTTTCCTTGCCTTGCCTTGCATTGCCTAGCCGTGCGTTGTCGTGGCTTAGCCTTGTTTCCCCTTGCCGTGCCGTTACTTCCGTTACCCTTGCCTTGCCTTGGTTTCCCTTGCCTTCCTTGGTTTCCGTTACTCTTTGCTTGCCTTCCGTGCATTGCCTAGCCTTGCGCTGTCGTGCATTAGCCTTGCCTTGCCTCACAGTGCCTTGCCTTGCGTTACCTTTTCCTTGGCTGGCCGTGCATTGCCTTGCCGTGCGTTGTGGTGCCTTAGCCTTGTTTCACCTTGCCATAGCCTTGCTTGCTTTGCCTTGCCTTCCTTCCATTCCGTTACTCTTTGCTTGCCTTCCGTGCATTGCCTAGCCTTGCGTTGTCGTGCCTTAGCCTTTTTTCACCTTGCCATAGACTTGCTTGCGTTGCCTTGCTTTGCCTTGCATTCCTTGCCTTCCGTTACTCTTTGCTTGCCTTCCGTGCATTGCCTAGCCTAGCGTTGTCGTGCCTTAGCCTTGCCTCGCCTAACCGTGCCTTGCCTTGCGTTACCCTTTCCTTGCCTTGCCGTGCATTGCCAAGCCGTGCGTTGTCGTGCATTAGCCCCGCCTTGCCTTACCGTGCCTTGCCTTGCGTTACCCTTTCCTTGCCTGGCCGTGCATTGCTTAGCCTTAAGTTGCCGTACCTTAGCCTTGTTTCCCCTTGCCGTGCCGTGCCTTTTGTTACACTTGCCTTGCCTTGCTTTGCCTTGCCTTCCTTTCCTTCCGTTACTCTTTCCTTGCCTAGCCGTGTACTGCGTAGCCTTGCGTTGTCGTGCATTACCCTTGCCTCGCCTGACCGTGCCTTGCCTTCCGTTACCATTTCCTTGCCTTGCCGTGCATTGCCTAGCCCTGCGTTGTCGTGCCTTAGCCTTGTTTCCCCTTACCGTGCCGTTCCTTCCGTTACCCTTGCCTTCCCCTGCTTTCCCTTGCCTTCCTTGCCTTCCGTTACTCTTTGCTTGCCTTTCGTGCATTGCCTAGCCTTGCGTTGTCGTGCCTTAGCCTTGCGTCGCCTGACCGTGCCTTGCCTTGCGTTACCCTTTCCTTGCCTTGCCGTGCATTGCCTAGCCGTGCGTTGTCGTGCATCAGCCTTGCCTTGCCTCACCGTGCCTTGCCTTGCGTTACGCTTTCCTTGCCTTGCCGTGCATTGCCTAGCCGTGCGTTGTCGTGCCTTAGCCTTGTTTCCCCTTGCCGTGCCGTTCCTTCCGTTACCCTTGCCTTGCCTTGCTTTCCCTTGCCTTCCTTGCGTTCCATTATTCTTTGCGTGCCTTCCGTGCATTGCCTAGCCTTGCGTTGTCGTGCCTTAGCCTTGCCTCGCCTGACCGTGCCTTGCCTTGCGTTACCCTTACCTTGCCTTGCCCTGCATTGCCTAGCCGTTCGTTGTCGTGCCTTAGCCTTGTTTGCCCTTGCCGTGCCGTTCCTTCCGTTACCCTTGCCTTGCTTTCCCTTGCCTTCCTTGCCTTCCGTTACTCTTTGCTTGCCTTTCGTGCATTGCCTAGCCTTGCGTTGTCGTGCCTTAGCCTTGCGTCGCCTGACCGTGCCTTGCCTTGCGTTACCCTTTCCTTGCCTTGCCGTGCATTGCCTAGCCGTGCGTTGTCGTGCATCAGCCTTGCCTTGCCTCACCGTGCCTTGCCTTGCGTTACGCTTTCCTTGCCTTGCCGTGCATTCCCTAGCCGTGCGTTGTCGTGCCTTAGCCTTGTTTCCCCTTGCCGTGCCGTTCCTTCCGTTACCCTTGCCTTGCCTTGCTTTCCCTTGCCTTCCTTGCGTTCCATTATTCTTTGCGTGCCTTACGTGCATTGCCTAGCCTTGCGTTGTCGTGCCTTAGCCTTGCCTCGCCTGACCGTGCCTTGCCTTGCGTTACCCTTACCTTGCCTTGCCCTGCATTGCCTAGCCGTTAGTTGTCGTGCCTTAGCCTTGTTTGCCCTTGCCGTGCCGTTCCTTCCGTTACGGTTGCCTTGCTTTCCCTTGCCTTCCTTGCCTTCCGTTACTCTTTGCTTGCCTTCCGTGCATTGCCTAGCCTTGCGTTGTCGTGTCTTAGCCTTTTTTCACCTTTCCATAGCCTTGCTTGCGTTGCCTTGCTTTGCCTTGCCTTCCTTGCCTTCCGTTACTCTTTGCTTGCCTTCCGTGCATTGCCTAGCCTTGCGTGGTCGTGCCTTAGCCTTTTTTCACCTTGCCATAGCCTTGCTTGCGTTGCCTTGCTTTGCATTGCATTCCTTGCCTTCCGTTACCCTTTCCTTGCCTTGCCGTGCATTGCCTAGCCGTGCGTTGTCGTGCATTAGCCTTGTCTTGCCTTACCGTGCCTTGCCTTGCGTTACCCTTTCCTTGCCTGGCCGTGCATTGCCTAGCCGTGCGTTGCCGTTCCTTAGCCTTGTTTCCCCTTGCCGTGCCTTGCCTTTTGTTACACGTGCCTTGCCTTGATTTGCCTTGCCTTCCTTTCCTTCCGTTACTCTTTCCTTGCCTAGCCGTGCACTGCCTAGCCTTGCGTTGTCGTGCATTAGACTTGCCTCCCCAAACCGTGCCTTGCCTTGCGTTACCCTTTCCTTGCCTTGCCGTGCATTGCCTAGCCTTGCGTTGTCGTGCCTTAGCCTTGCCTCGCCTGACCGTGCCTTGCCTTGCGTTGCCCTTTCCTTGCCTTGCAGTGCATTGCCTAGCCGTTCGTTGTCGTGCCTTAGCCTTGTTTGCCCTTGCCGTGCCGTTCCTTCAGTTACCCTTGCCTTGCTTTCCCTTGCCTTCCTTGCCTTCCGTTACTCTTTGCTTGCCTTCCGTTCATTGCCTAGCCTTGCGTTGTCGTGTCTTAGCCTTTTTTTCACCTTGCCATAGCCTTGCTTGCGTTGCCTTGCTTTGCCTTGCCTTCCTTGCCTTCCGTTACTCTTTGCTTGCCTTCCGTGCATTGCCTAGCCTTGCGTGGTCGTGCCTTAGCCTTTTTTCACCTTGCCATAGCCTTGCTTGCGTTGCCTTGCTTTGCCTTGCATTCCTTGCCTTCCGTTACTCTTTGCTTGCCTTCCGTGCATTGCCTAGCCTTGGGTTGTCGTGCATTAGCCTTGCCTCCCCAAACCGTGCCTTGCCTTGCGTTACCCTTTCCTTGCCTTGCCCTGCATTGCCTAGCCCTGTGTTGTCGTGCCTTAGCCTTGTTTCCCCTTGCCGTGCCATTCCTTCCGTAACCCTTGTCTTGCCTTGCTTTCCCTTGCTTTCCTTGCCTTCCGTTACTCTTTGCTTTCCTTCCGTGCATTGCCTAGCCTTGCGTTGTCGTGCCTTAGCCTTGCCTCGCCTGACAGTGCCTTGCTTTGCGTTACCCTTTCCTTGCCTTGCCGTGCACTGCCAAGCCTTGCCTTGTCGTGCATTAGCCTTGCCTTGCCTGACCGTGCCTTCCCTGGCGTTACCCTTTCCTTGACTTGCCGTGCATTGCCTAGCCGTGCGTTGTCGTGCCTTAGCCTTGTTTCCCCTTGCCGTGCCGTTACTTCCGTTACCCTTGCCTTGCCTTGGTTTCCTTTGCCTTCCTTGGTTTCCGTTACTCTTTGCTTGCCTTCCGTGCATTGCCTAGCCTTGCGCTGTCGTGCATTAGCCTTGCCTTGCCTCACGGTGCCTTGCCTTGCGTTACCTTTTCCTTGGCTGGCCGTGCATTGCCTAGCCGTGCGTTGTGGTGCCTTAGCCTTGTTTCACCTTGCCATAGCCTTGCTTGCTTTGCCTTGCCTTCCTTCCATTCCGTTACTCTTTGCTTGCCTTCCGTGCATTGCCTAGCCTTGCGTTGTCGTGCCTTAGCCTATTTTCACCTTGCCATAGACTTGCTTGCGTTGCCTTGCTTTGCCTTGCATTCCTTGCCTTCCGTTACTCTTTGCTTGCCTTCCGTGCATTGCCTAGCCTTGCGTGGTCGTGCCTTAGCCTTTTTTCACCTTGCCATAGCCTTGCTTGCGTTGCCTTGCTTTGCCTTGCATTCCTTGCCTTCCGTTACTCTTTGCTTGCTTTCCGTGCATTGCCTAGCCTTGGGTTGTCGTGCATTAGCCTTGCCTCCCCAAACCGTGCCTTGCCTTGCGTTACCCTTTCCTTGCCTTGCCCTGCATTGCCTAGCCCTGTGTTGTCGTGCCTTAGCCTTGTTTCCCCTTGCCGTGCCGTTCCTTCCGTTACCCTTGCCTTGCCTTTCTTTCCCTTGCTTTCCTTGCCTTCCGTTACTCTTTGCTTTCCTTCCGGCATTGCCTAGCCTTGCGTTGTCGTGCCTTAGCCTTGCCTCGCCTGACAGTGCCTTGCCTTGCGTTACCCTTTCCTTGCCTTGCATTGCACTGCCAAGCCTTGCCTTGTCGTGCATTAGCCTTGCCTTGCCTGACCGTGCCTTGCCTGGCGTTACCCTTTCCTTGCCTTGCCTTGCATTGCCTAGCCGTGCGTTGTCGTGCCTTAGCCTTGTTTCCCCTTGCCGTGCCGTTACTTCCGTTACCCTTGCCTTGCCTTGGTTTCCCTTGCCTTCCTTGGTTTCCGTTACTCTTTGCTTGCCTTCCGTGCATTGCCTAGCCTTGCGCTGTCGTGCATTAGCCTTGCCTTGCCTCACAGTGCCTTGCCTTGCGTTACCTTTTCCTTGGCTGGCCGTGCATTGCCTAGCCGTGCGTTGTGGTGCCTTAGCCTTGTTTCACCTTGCCATAGCCTTGCTTGCTTTGCCTTGCCTTCCTTCCATTCCGTTACTCTTTGCTTGCCTTCCGTGCATTGCCTAGCTTTGCGTTGTCGTTCCTTAGCCTTTTTTCACCTTGCCATAGACTTGCTTGCGTTGCCTTGCTTTGCCTTGCATTCCTTGCCTTCCGTTACTCTTTGCTTGCCTTCCGTGCATTGCCTAGCCTAGCGTTGTCGTGCCTTAGCCTTGCCTCGCCTAATCGTGCCTTGCCTTGCGTTACCCTTTCCTTGCCTTGCCGTGCATTGCCAAGCCGTGCGTTGTCGTGCATTAGCCCCGCCTTGCCTTACCGTGCCTTGCCTTGCGTTACCCTTTCCTTGCCTGGCCGTGCATTGCTTAGCCTTACGTTGCCGTACCTTAGCCTTGTTTCCCCTTGCCGTGCCGTGCCTTTTGTTACACTTGCCTTGCCTTGCTTTGCCTTGCCTTCCTTTCCTTCCGTTACTCTTTCCTTGCCTAGCCGTGTACTGCGTAGCCTTGCGTTGTCGTGAATTACCCTTGCCTCGCCTGACCGTGCCTTGCCTTCCGTTACCATTTCCTTGCCTTGCCGTGCATTGCCTAGCCCTGCGTTGTCGTGCCTTAGCCTTGTTTCCCCTTACCGTGCCGTTCCTTCCGTTACCCTTGCCTTCCCCTGCTTTCCCTTGCCTTCCTTGCCTTCCGTTACTCTTTGCTTGCCTTTCGTGCATTGCCTAGCCTTGCGTTGTCGTGCCTTAGCCTTGCGTCGCCTGACCGTGCCTTGCCTTGCGTTACCCTTTCCTTGCCTTGCCGTGCATTGCCTAGCCGTGCGTTGTCGTGCATCAGCCTTGCCTTGCCTCACCGTGCCTTGCCTTGCGTTACGCTTTCCTTGCCTTGCCGTGCATTGCCTAGCCGTGCGTTGCCGTGCCTTAGCCTTGTTTCCCCTTGCCGTGCCGTTCCTTCCGTTACCCTTGCCTTGCCTTGCTTTCCCTTGCCTTCCTTGCGTTCCATTATTCTTTGCGTGCCTTCCGTGCATTGCCTAGCCTTGCGTTGTCGTGCCTTAGCCTTGCCTCGCCTGACCGTGCCTTGCCTTGCGTTACCCTTACCTTGCCTTGCCCTGCATTGCCTAGCCGTTAGTTGTCGTGCCTTAGCCTTGTTTGCCCTTGCCGTGCCGTTCCTTCCGTTACCCTTGCCTTGCTTTCCCTTGCCTTCCTTGCCTTCCGTTACTCTTTGCTTGCCTTGACGTGCATTGCCTAGCCGTGCGTTGTCGTGCATTAGCCTTGCCTCGCCTGACCGTGCCTTGCCTTGCGTTACCCTTTCCTTGCCTTGCCGTGCATTGCCTAGCCGTGCGTTGTCGTGCATCAGCCTTGCCTTGCCTCACCGTGCCTTGCCTTGCGTTACGCTTTCCTTGCCTTGCCGTGCATTGCCTAGCCGTGCGTTGTCGTGCCTTAGCCTTGTTTCCCCTTGCCGTGCCGTTCCTTCCGTTACACTTGCCTTGCCTTGCTTTCCCTTGCCTTCCTTGCGTTCCATTATTCTTTGCGTGCCTTACGTGCATTGCCTAGCCTTGCGTTGTCGTGCCTTAGCCTTGCCTCGCCTGACCGTGCCTTGCCTTGCGTTACCCTTACCTTGCCTTGCCCTGCATTGCCTAGCCGTTAGTTGTCGTGCCTTAGCCTTGTTTGCCCTTGCCGTGCCGTTCCTTCCGTTACCCTTGCCTTGCTTTCCCTTGCCTTCCTTGCCTTCCGTTACTCTTTGCTTGCCTTCCGTGCATTGCCTAGCCTTGCGTTGTCGTGCCTTAGCCTTTTTTCACCTTTCCATAGACTTGCTTGCGTTGCCTTGCTTTGCCTTGCCTTCCTTGCCTTCCGTTACTCTTTGCTTCCCTTCCGTGCATTGCCTAGCCTTGCGTGGTCGTGCCTTAGCCTTTTTTCACCTTGCCATAGCCTTGCTTGCGTTGCCTTGCTTTGCATTGCATTCCTTGCCTTCCGTTACCCTTTCCTTGCCTTGCCGTGCATTGCCTAGCCGTGCGTTGTCGTGCATTAGCCTTGTCTTGCCTTACCGTGCCTTGCCTTGCGTTACCCTTTCCTTGCCTGGCCGTGCATTGCCTAGCCGTGCGTTGCCGTTCCTTAGCCTTGTTTCCCCTTGCCGTGCCTTGCCTTTTGTTACACGTGCCTTGCCTTGATTTGCCTTGCCTTCCTTTCCTTCCGTTACTCTTTCCTTGCCTAGCCGTGCACTGCCTAGCCTTGCGTTGTCGTGCATTAGACTTGCCTCCCCAAACCGTGCCTTGCCTTGCGTTACCATTTCCTTGCCTTCCGTGCATTGCCTAGCCTTGCGTAATCGTGCCTTAGCCTTGCCTCGCCTGACCGTGCCTTGCCTTGCGTTGCCCTTTCCTTGCCTTGCAGTGCATTGCCTAGCCGTTCGTTGTCGTGCCTTAGCCTTGTTTGCCCTTGCCGTGCCGTTCCTTCAGTTACCCTTGCCTTGCTTTCCCTTGCCTTCCTTGCCTTCCGTTACTCTTTGCTTGCCTTCCGTGCATTGCCTAGCCTTGCGTTGTCGTGTCTTAGCCTTTTTTTCACCTTGCCATAGCCTTGCTTGCGTTGCCTTGCTTTGCCTTGCCTTCCTTGCCTTCCGTTACTCTTTGCTTGCCTTCCGTGCATTGCCTAGCCTTGCGTGGTCGTGCCTTAGCCTTTTTTCACCTTCCCATAGCCTTGCTTGCGTTACCTTGCTTTGCCTTCCATTCCTTGCCTTCCGTTACTCTTTGCTTGCCTTCCGTGCATTGCCTAGCCTTGTGTTGTCGTGCATTAGCCTTGCCTCCCCAAACCGTGCCTTGCCTTGCGTTACCCTTTCCTTGCCTTGCCCTGCATTGCCTAGCCCTGTGTTGTCGTGCCTTAGCCTTGTTTCCCCTTGCCGTGCCGTTCCTTCCGTTACCCTTGTCTTGCCTTGCTTTCCCTTGCTTTCCTTGCCTTCCGTTACTCTTTGCTTTCCTTCCGTGCATTGCCTAGCCTTGCGTTGTCGTGCCTTAGCCTTGCCTCGCCTGACAGTGCCTTGCTTTGCGTTACCCTTTCCTTGGCTTGCCGTGCACTGCCAAGCCTTGCCTTGTCGTGCATTAGCCTTGCCTTGCCTGACCGTGCCTTGCCTGGCGTTACCCTTTCCTTGACTTGCCGTGCATTGCCTAGCCGTGCGTTGTCGTGCCTTAGCCTTGTTTCCCCTTGCCGTGCCGTTACTTCCGTTACCCTTGCCTTGCCTTGGTTTCCTTTGCCTTCCTTGGTTTCCGTTACTCTTTGCTTGCCTTCCGTGCATTGCCTAGCCTTGCGCTGTCGTGCATTAGCCTTGCCTTGCCTCACGGTGCCTTGCCTTCCGTTACCTTTTCCTTGGCTGGCCGTGCATTGCCTAGCCGTGCGTTGTGGTGCCTTAGCCTTGTTTCACCTTGCCATAGCCTTGCTTGCTTTGCCTTGCCTTCCTTCCATTCCGTTACTCTTTGCTTGCCTTCCGTGCATTGCCTAGCCTTGCGTTGTCGTGCCTTAGCCTATTTTCACCTTGCCATAGACTTGCTTGCGTTGCCTTGCTTTGCCTTGCATTCCTTGCCTTCCGTTACTCTTTGCTTGCCTTCCGTGCATTGCCTAGCCTTGCGTGGTCGTGCCTTAGCCTTTTTTCACCTTGCCATAGCCTTGCTTGCGTTGCCTTGCTTTGCCTTGCATTCCTTGCCTTCCGTTACTCTTTGCTTGCTTTCCGTGCATTGCCTAGCCTTGGGTTGTCGTGCATTAGCCTTGCCTCCCCAAACCGTGCCTTGCCTTGCGTTACCCTTTCCTTGCCTTGCCCTGCATTGCCTAGCCCTGTGTTGTCGTGCCTTAGCCTTGTTTCCCCTTGCCGTGCCGTTCCTTCCGTTACCCTTGCCTTGCCTTTCTTTCCCTTGCTTTCCTTGCCTTCCGTTACTCTTTGCTTTCCTTCCGGCATTGCCTAGCCTTGCGTTGTCGTGCCTTAGCCTTGCCTCGCCTGACAGTGCCTTGCCTTGCGTTACCCTTTCCTTGCCTTGCATTGCACTGCCAAGCCTTGCCTTGTCGTGCATTAGCCTTGCCTTGCCTGACCGTGCCTTGCCTGGCGTTACCCTTTCCTTACCTTGCCTTGCATTGCCTAGCCGTGCGTTGTCGTGCCTTAGCCTTGTTTCCCCTTGCCGTGCCGTTACTTCCGTTACCCTTGCCTTGCCTTGGTTTCCCTTGCCTTCCTTGGTTTCCGTTACTCTTTGCTTGCCTTCCGTGCATTGCCTAGCCTTGCGCTATCGTGCATTAGCCTTGCCTTGCCTCACAGTGCCTTGCCTTGCGTTACCTTTTCCTTGGCTGGCCGTGCATTGCCTAGCCGTGCGTTGTGGTGCCTTAGCCTTGTTTCACCTTGCCATAGCCTTGCTTGCTTTGCCTTGCCTTCCTTCCATTCCGTTACTCTTTGCTTGCCTTCCGTGCATTGCCTAGCTTTGCGTTGTCGTTCCTTAGCCTTTTTTCACCTTGCCATAGACTTGCTTGCGTTGCCTTGCTTTGCCTTGCATTCCTTGCCTTCCGTTACTCTTTGCTTGCCTTCCGTGCATTGCCTAGCCTAGCGTTGTCGTGCCTTAGCCTTGCCTCGCCTAATCGTGCCTTGCCTTGCGTTACCCTTTCCTTTCCTTGCCGTGCATTGCCAAGCCGTGCGTTGTCGTGCATTAGCCCCGCCTTGCCTTACCGTGCCTTGCCTTGCGTTACCCTTTCCTTGCCTGGCCGTGCATTGCTTAGCCTTGCGTTGCCGTACCTTAGCCTTGTTTCCCCTTGCCGTGCCGTGCCTTTTGTTACACTTGCCTTGCCTTGCTTTGCCTTGCCTTCCTTTCCTTCCGTTACTCTTTCCTTGCCTAGCCGTGTACTGCGTAGCCTTGCGTTGTCGTGCATTACCCTTGCCTCGCCTGACCGTGCCTTGCCTTCCGTTACCCTTTCCTTGCCTTGCCGTGCATTGCCTAGCCCTGCGTTGTCGTGCCTTAGCCTTGTTTCCCCTTACCGTGCCGTTCCTTCCGTTACCCTTGCCTTCCCCTGCTTTCCCTTGCCTTCCTTGCCTTCCGTTACTCTTTGCTTGCCTTTCGTGCATTGTCTAGCCTTGCGTTGTCGTGCCTTAGCCTTGCCTCGCCTGACCGTGCCTTGCCTTGCGTTACCCTTTCCTTGCCTTGCCGTGCATTGCCTAGCCGTGCGTTGTCGTGCATCAGCCTTGCCTTGCCTCACCGTGCCTTGCCTTGCGTTACCCTTTCCTTGCCTTGCCGTGCATTGCCTAGCCGTGCGTTGCCGTGCCTTAGCCTTGTTTCCCCTTGCCGTGCCGTTCCTTCCGTTACCCTTGCCTTGCCTTGCTTTCCCTTGCCTTCCTTGCGTTCCATTATTCTTTGCTTGCCTTCCGTGCATTGCCTAGCCTTGCGTTGTCGTGCCTTAGCCTTGCCTCGCCTGACCGTGCCTTGCCTTGCGTTACCCTTACCTTGCCTTGCCCTGCATTGCCTAGCCGTTTGTTGTCGTGCCTTAGCCTTGTTTGCCCTTGCCGTGCCGTTCCTTCCGTTACCCTTGCCTTGCGTTCCCTTGCCTTCCTTGCCTTCCGTTACTCTTTGCTTGCCTTCCGTGCATTGCCTAGCCTTGCGTTGTCGTGTCTTAGCCTTTTTTCACCTTGCCATAGACTTGCTTGCGTTGCCTTGCTTTGCCTTGCCTTCCTTGACTTCCGTTACTCTTTGCTTCCCTTCCGTGCATTGCCTAGCCTTGCGTGGTCGTGCCTTAGCCTTTTTTCACCTTGCCATGGCCTTGCTTGCGTTGCCTTGCTTTGCATTGCATTCCTTGCCTTCCGTTACCCTTTCCTTGCCTTGCCGTGCATTGCCTAGCCGTGCGTTGTCGTGCATTAGCCTTGTCTTGCCTTACCGTGCCTTGCCTTGCGTTACCCTTTCCTTGCCTGGCCGTGCATTGCCTAGCCGTGCGTTGCCGTTCCTTAGCGTTGTTTCCCCTTGCGGTTCCTTGCCTTTTGTTACACTTGCCTTGCCTTGCTTTGCCTTGCCTTCCTTTCCTTCCGTTACTCTTTCCTTGCCTAGCCGTGCACTGCCTAGCCTTGCGTTGTCGTGCATTAGACTTGCCTCCCCAAAGCGTGCCTTGCCTTGCGTGACCATTTCCTTGCCTTCCGTGCATTGCCTAGCCTTGCGTAGTCGTGCCTTAGCCTTGCCTCGCCTGACCGTGCCTTGCCTTGCTTTACGCTTTCCTTGCCTTGCAGTGCATTGCCTAGCCGTTCGTTGTCGTGCCTTAGCCTTGTTTGCCCTTGCCGTGCCGTTCCTTCAGTTACCCTTGCCTTGCTTTCCCTTGCCTTCCTTGCCTTCCGTTACTCTTTGCTTGCCTTCCGTGCATTGCCTAGCCTTGCGTTGTCGTGCCTTAGCCTTGCCTCGCCTGACAGTGCCTTGCCTTGCGTTACCCTTTCCTTGCCTTGCCTTGCACTGCCAAGCCTTGCCTTGTCGTGCATTAGCCTTGCCTTGCCTGACCGTGCCTTGCCTGGCGTTACCCTTTCCTTGCCTTGCCTTGCATTGCCTAGCCGTGCGTTGTCGTGCCTTAGCCTTGTTTCCCCTTGCCGTGCCGTTACTTCCGTTACCCTTGCCTTGCCTTGGTTTCCCTTGCCTTCCTTGGTTTCCGTTACTCTTTGCTTGCCTTCCGTGCATTGCCTAGCCTTGCGCTGTCGTGCATTAGCCTTGCCTTGCCTCACAGTGCCTTGCCTTGCGTTACCTTTTCCTTGGCTGGCCGTGCATTGCCTAGCCGTGCGTTGTGGTGCCTTAGCCTTGTTTCACCTTGCCATAGCCTTGCTTGCTTTGCCTTGCCTTCCTTCCATTCCGTTACTCTTTGCTTGCCTTCCGTGCATTGCCTAGCCTTGCGTTGTCGTGCCTTAGCCTTTTTTCACCTTGCCATAGACTTGCTTGCGTTGCCTTGCTTTGCCTTGCATTCCTTGCCTTCCGTTACTCTTTGCTTGCCTTCCGTGCATTGCCTAGCCTAGCGTTGTCGTCCCTTAGCCTTGCCTCGCCTAACCGTGCCTTGCCTTGCGTTACCCTTTCCTTGCCTTGCCGTGCATTGCCAAGCCGTGCGTTGTCGTGCATTAGCCCCGCCTTGCCTTACCGTGCCTTGCCTTGCGTTACCCTTTCCTTGCCTGGCCGTGCATTGCTTAGCCTTGCGTTGCCGTACCTTAGCCTTGTTTCCCCTTGCCGTGCCGTGCCTTTTGTTACACTTGCCTTGCCTTGCTTTGCCTTGCCTTCCTTTCCTTCCGTTACTCTTTCCTTGCCTAGCCGTGTACTGCGTAGCCTTGCGTTGTCGTGCATTACCCTTGCCTCGCCTGACCGTGCCTTGCCTTCCGTTACCCTTTCCTTGCCTTGCCGTGCATTGCCTAGCCCTGCGTTGTCGTGCCTTAGCCTTGTTTCCCCTTACCGTGCCGTTCCTTCCGTTACCCTTGCCTTCCCCTGCTTTCCCTTGCCTTCCTTGCCTTCCGTTACTCTTTGCTTGCCTTTCGTGCATTGCCTAGCCTTGCGTTGTCGTGCCTTAGCCTTGCGTCGCCTGACCGTGCCTTGCCTTGCGTTACCCTTTCCTTGCCTTGCCGTGCATTGCCTAGCCGTGCGTTGTCGTGCATCACCCTTGCCTTGCCTCACCGTGCCTTGCCTTGCGTTACCCTTTCCTTGCCTTGCCGTGCATTGCCTAGCCGTGCGTTGTCGTGCCTTAGCCTTGTTTCCCCTTGCCGTGCCGTTCCTTCCGTTACCCTTGCCTTGCCTTGCTTTCCCTTGCCTTCCTTGCCTTCCGTTACTCTTTGCGTGCCTTCCGTGCATTGCCTAGCCTTGCGTTGTCGTGCCTTAGCCTTGCCTCGCCTGACCGTGCCTTGCCTTGCGTTACCCTTACCTTGCCTTGCCCTGCATTGCCTAGCCGTTAGTTGTCGTGCCTTAGCCTTGTTTGCCCTTGCCGTGCCGTTCCTTCCGTTACCCTTGCCTTGCTTTCCCTTGCCTTCCTTGCCTTCCGTTACTCTTTGCTTGCCTTCCGTGCATTGCCTAGCCTTGCGTTGTCGTGTCTTAACCTTTTTTCACCTTTCCATAGACTTGCTTGCGTTGCCTTGCTTTGCCTTGCCTTCCTTGCCTTCCGTTACTCTTTGCTTGCCTTCCGTGCATTGCCTAGCCTTGCGTGGTCGTGCCTTAGCCTTGTTTCACCTTGCCATAGCCTTGCTTGCGTTGCCTTGCTTTGCCTTGCCTTCCTTGCCTTCCGTTACCCTTTCCTTGCCTTGCCGTGCATTGCCTAGCCGTGCGTTGTCGTGCATTAGCCTTGCCTTGCCTCACCGTGCCTTGCCTTGCGTTACCCTTTCCTTGCCTGGCCGTGCATTGCCTAGCCGTGCGTTGCCGTTCCTTAGCCTTGTTTCCCCTTGCCGTGCCTTGCCTTTTGTTACACGTGCCTTGCCTTGATTTGCCTTGCCTTCCTTTCCTTCCGTTACTCTTTCCTTGCCTAGCCGTGCACTGCCTAGCCTTGCGTTGTCGTGCATTAGACTTGCTTCCCCAAACCGTGCCTTGCCTTGCGTTACCATTTCCTTGCCTTCCGTGCATTGCCTAGCCTTGCGTAGTCGTGCCTTAGCCTTGCCTCGCCTGACCGTGCCTTGCCTTGCGTTACCCTTTCCTTGCCTTGCAGTGCATTGCCTAGCCGTTCGTTGTCGTGCCTTAGCCTTGTTTGCCCTTGCCGTGCCGTTCCTTCAGTTACCCTTGCCTTGCTTTCCCTTGCCTTCCTTGCCTTCCGTTACTCTTTGCTTGCCTTCCGTGCATTGCCTAGCCTTGCGTTGTCGTGTCTTAGCCTTTTTTCACCTTGCCATAGCCTTGCTTGCGTTGCCTTGCTTTGCCTTGCCTTCCTTGCCTTCCGTTACTCTTTGCTTGCCTTCCGTGCATTGCCTAGCCTTGCGTGGTCGTGCCTTAGCCTTTTTTCACCTTGCCATAGCCTTGCTTGCGTTGCCTTGCTTTGCCTTGCATTCCTTGCCTTCCGTTACTCTTTGCTTGCCTTCCGTGCATTGCCTAGCCTTGGGTTGTCGTGCATTAGCCTTGCCTCCCCAAACCGTGCCTTGCCTTGCGTTACCCTTTCCTTGCCTTGCCCTGCATTGCCTAGCCCTGTGTTGTCGTGCCTTAGCCTTGTTTCCCCTTGCCGTGCCGTTCCTTCCGTTACCCTTGTCTTGCCTTGCTTTCCCTTGCTTTCCTTGCCTTCCGTTACTCTTTGCTTTCCTTCCGTGCATTGCCTAGCCTTGCGTTGTCGTGCCTTAGCCTTGCCTCGCCTGACAGTGCCTTGCTTTGCGTTACCCTTTCCTTGCCTTGCCGTTCACTGCCAAGCCTTGCCTTGTCGTGCATTAGCCTTGCCTTGCCTGACCCTGCCTTGCCTGGCGTTACCCTTTCCTTGACTTGCCGTGCATTGCCTAGCCGTGCGTTGTCGTGCCTTAGCCTTGTTTCCCCTTGCCGTGCCGTTACTTCCGTTACCCTTGCCTTGCCTTGGTTTCCTTTGCCTTCCTTTGTTTCCGTTACTCTTTGCTTGCCTTCCGTGCATTGCCTAGCCTTGCGCTGTCGTGCATTAGCCTTGCCTTGCCTCACGGTGCCTTGCCTTGCGTTACCTTTTCCTTGGCTGCCCGTGCATTGCCTAGCCGTGCGTTGTGGTGCCTTAGCCTTGTTTCACCTTGCCATAGCCTTGCTTGCTTTGCCTTGCCTTCCTTCCATTCCGTTACTCTTTGCTTGCCTTCCGTGCATTGCCTAGCCTTGCGTTGTCGTGCCTTAGCCTATTTTCACCTTGCCATAGACTTGCTTGCGTTGCCTTGCTTTGCCTTGCATTCCTTGCCTTCCGTTACTCTTTGCTTGCCTTCCGTGCATTGCCTAGCCTTGCGTGGTCGTGCCTTAGCCTTTTTTCACCTTGCCATAGCCTTGCTTGCGTTGCCTTGCTTTGCCTTGCATTCCTTGCCTTCCGTTACTCTTTGCTTGCCTTCCGTGCATTGCCTAGCCTTGCGTTGTCGTGCCTTAGCCTTGCCTCGCCTGACAGTGCCTTGCCTTGCGTTACCCTTTCCTTGCCTTGCCTTGCACTGCCAAGCCTTGCCTTGTCGTGCATTAGCCTTGCCTTGCCTGACCGTGCCTTGCCTGGCGTTACCCTTTCCTTGCCTTGCCTTGCATTGCCTAGCCGTGCGTTGTCGTGCCTTAGCCTTGTTTCCCCTTGCCGTGCCGTTACTTCCGTTACCCTTGCCTTGCCTTGGTTTCCCTTGCCTTCCTTGGTTTCCGT